>NW_021145195.1:47307-164449 GCF_900634775.1 Gouania willdenowi
TTTGGAGGGGGCAAGTGGTCGACGGCAGGAGCGAGAGGCAATTATTGTAATGATTAACAAGGTCCGTGGGGTCCTCAGAGAGCGGGGGGGGAGGGGGGGGGGGGGGGCAGACAGAAGGTTAAGAAGAGAAGTGGAAAAATCATGAGAGATGGATTTCAGGTTTCTAAAACAAATGGTTTGCTTGTCGTTGGGGTGGAGGGTGGGGGAGGGGGAGATGGAGGTCCATGGTGATAGCCAGATGATCGGAGATGCAGAGGTCAGTACTGGAAGTTACTGGATGGTGAGACCGGTGGAGCAGACTAAATCTAGGGTGTGGCTATGGGTGTGTAAGGGGAAGTTTGACTTGCTGAGTGAAGTGGTGGCAGTCCAGTAGAGCAAGGGATTCAGAATGACTGAAAGGATGTTGTGGATATGGTGGATATGGTGGCTTTTTTATGGACTGAGGCTACGCCACCGCCCCGGCCAGTGAGATGGGGCTGTTCAATGTAAGTGTAACCAGGGGGAGTGGCTTGGTTTAGTGAGAAATAGTCCAGAGGTTTATGCCAGGTTTCAGTGATGCAAGAGGAAGTCCAGGTTATTTGTCTGTTATGAATTCATGTAGGACAAGTGCTTTATTGTTCAGTGAACGGGTTGTTAAGGAGAGCCAGTTTCAGTATTTTCAGCGTTGAGGGTGGCTGTGAGGAACGAGGGAGTGGACGGAGGATGGGATTGGGCCGTGTTATGCGTTTAGTGTCATTTTTGTAGGGTTTAGGGGGCCTGGCTGTGATTATGGACTGAACGGGAAAGGTGTGAGCAGAGGAACGTAGTAATGGGTGGAGCCTGTAGGGGGAGCTGTGGCAGGAAGAGGGCTTGGTGGGGCAAAGTAGAGTAAGGTGAAGGAGACGGTGTGTGTTTTGTAAATAGTCAGTCATGTGGGAAATGCTGGACGTTGTGCTGAAGATTGGCTGTTAAAATACTACTGACCAGTTAGTTAGATTTAACATATACTATTTACATTTAGATTTAATATTTAGATTTAATGTTTAAATTTAGATTTAATGTTTAAATTTAGATTTAATATTTAAATTTAATATTTAGATTGAGATTTAATATTTAGATTTAGATTTAATATTTAAATTTAGATTTAATATTTAGATTTAATATTTAGATTGAGATTTAATATTTAGATTTAAATTTAATATTTAAATTTAGATTTAATATTTAGATTTAGATTGAGATTTAATATTTAGATTTAAATTTAATATTTAGATTTAATATTTAAATTTAGGTTTCAATATTTAAATTCAGATTTAATATTCAGATTTAATATTTAGATGTAATATTTAATATTTAGATTTAAATTTAATATTTAAATTTAATGTTTAAATTTAGATTTAATATTTGGATTGAGATTTAATATTTAGATTTAAATTTAATATTTAGATTTAATATTTAATATTTAGATTTAATATTTAAATTTAGATTTAATATTTAGATTGAGATTTAATATTTAGATTTAATATTTAAATTTAGATTTAATTTTAATATTTAAATTTAGATTTAGAATTAATATTTAGATTTAACATTTAGATATAAGATTTTGCGAGTCAACTAGTCCCTCTGTTCACTAACCCAACCAGTTGAAGCGGATGGCTGCCACCTCTGAACCTGGTTCCGCTGGAGATTTCTTCCTATAAAAAAGGGAGTTTTTTCTTCCCACTGTCGCTAAATGCTTGTTCATGTGGATCTTGTTGGGTTCTTTCTTCTTTTTTACGATGGACTTTATATTTTAATCGGCGCTTTGAGATGACTTTGTTGTATTTTGCGCTATATAAATAAAGTTAAAGTTAAGGTTGAGTTGAATTGATTTTAGATATAGATTTAACAATTAGATATAACATATACCATTTAGATTTAATGCTTTTTTTTTTACCTCTAAGTGGTTAAATGTAGGAACGTGCTAAATATGAGAAAAGTGAGATAAATAATGAAAATGTGTTCGCTACAACTTTTATACATTTTTACACTTGGTACCCCCATACAAATCTACATAACTTTCATCCCTGAGATACAAGACCTCCTTTCCATCTTTTGCTCAACATCTGCACAGAGGGAACTAAACAGAGGGATGACTCTGATGATGAAATCTCTGAGAAAACTTTATTTACATCTCCTTCATTCTCATTCTTGTGTAAAAAGTTGATTTTCTAATTAGAATTGCTGTTAATAAATATTGTGTAATAAATACAGTGTGTCTTGCTGGTTTTTTCAGGTTAGTTTTATCTTTTCAATGAATCTTCTATACCCCTTCACCACTTTTGTTACTGCAATCATTTTAAAAGGTTGTAAATCTAGTGCATGTAAACTTTAGCTTGAATCAGGGTTGGAGTCAATTACATTTTAAAAATACAATTACGCATTCAATTATCCATGTTCAATTACAACGCAATTATGATTACGTTGATGGGCATTTTTTCCAATTACAATTAAAAATAGAAGCATATTTTCCACTGAAATTCAATTACATTTATGTTCTGAATTACTAAAGTTAAATTACAATTAATCACAATTACTGAGTCTTTAATAAATAACCCCATAAAACTTCAGTTTTCTGTAACAATCGGTTATGATACCAGGTCGGTTTTGACCCATGTCTTAAGTCAGCTGTAGAATACAGTAAAAAATATTATCTTTTATCTAATTTTCTGTCTCAATACTTGGTTACCTTGTTAGGCTTTGTTATTCATGAAAATATTAGCCTTAATATTTTTGGTGTGGGCGTCTGAACATTTTTTGTGTCAGTATATAGCCCTAGATTTTCTTTTTCTTTTAATGGTAAAATGATCCTTAAGAGGACAAGTTATGATATGAAACCTATTTTAATCATTTTAACTACATATGTGTAAGCCACAGAACTGTAAAATGCTTCCCCAGTTTTGCATTTAGTTAAATTGTAAATGACAGTTTTTATGCGCCAATTTTATTTTAATTACAATATTACAACTTTAACAGAGATTGCCCTATCAGAAGATTGTTTAATAATGGCTTTACAGATGATTATCTAAATCCAATCCATATGTGGATTTAAAATGAAGGCGATTTCTAATCACCAAGCTTTTCTGCAGAGTTTAACGCAATAACTATGTTATGTCAAAATATAATTATATTTCCAAAAGTCAACATGGGTACTATATTATTACCTATAAAATTATTAAAAACTGAAAAAAAGAAAGCTTTTAAATTGTTTTGGAGGACAATATTTTTTACATGGCCTATTTATATTGATCATATTTATTTATATCAAAGAACATATAGAATAGATGGTCATTTGTCCTGATCGATTTGGTTTCTTCTTATGCAGGTCGGTCCACATTGTATCAAAACACATTTTCTGAGCTCAGTAAGATGTGTGCTTAGACTGCCACCATGTGGTAAGAAAGGAGAAAGCAGCTTTGTAAGTGTTTTTTTTTTTTGTCATTTAGTTATTCTCCAATCGAACTAGAGAACAACTAAACTTTTTTAACTTGATTAAAACATGTTCAAAGTACCTACCTAGATAATCAGTGCTATTTCTTTCAAATAACAGTACTTCTACTTGAGTAGGATATATCAGTACTCTTTATACCTCTGGTGGCTACATAAGATAAACCTGCCAGATTAAAGAGGCCAAAAGGGAAGCAGGTGGTTTTTACAGAAAAAGCTGATCCAGCCATTTCACAACATGGACAAACACGGTGAAAACTCAGCACAATGCTAATATAATATTGTTGTTAGTTATTTGTTGACTTATCACTTATTTATATTTTTAAAGAAGCTTTTATCTTATATCTATTTTTTTCATTTAAATGTTACTTTTCATGTCCACGTTAATGCCCTGAGACTTCAGTTATTAAAAGGCTCTAACTTTTAATTTGGCTCATGTGGATTTTATTTAGAACTTGTAATTTATGTACTATTAAGACACAGATTGATAAATAGATCTATATATAAATATCACCCATGTTTTTGTCCCATATTTGTACGACAGACTGACAGCAGGTCATTAAGGGGAGAAATGGTACTTGTGTGAGAAGCGTGTTGTTTTGTTATGTCAGTAAAATGCTTTGACCTCATCTTTGCCTCCTTGAGTCCAAGAGTGTGCAAATAAGGTTGTGAGTGAGTGAGAAATGATGATGATAAACCTATAGTTGCACGATACCTACGGTACCCCGTGGTACCAAATTATAACAGTTCCTACTATACTAGAAATTCTACACAACGGTTACAGTCACAAACACGAGACAACACATGGCAGAAGCACCGGGCCCCAGCGGTGAGTCTGCCACGGCATCACTAATTTTACTAAAAAATACAAACTCCAAAAGTCCCATTTGGAACTAATTTGGCTTTAAAAGAAGCAGAGACGACAAAACAATAGGAGATCTACTGTGCAGGCGCTGTCACCAGCTATAGGAGCCAAAGGACTTCCGCACGGACTCAGAGCAACCTTTTTTCTTTATTTTGTTTTAATTTAATTTATATTAACAGAGATATTAACAATGTACAAACAGTATTTACAGTTTGCATACACACAAAAGAGGGATCACATCTAATCTCATAAAACACCAGTGACGTCACCCAGAAAATGCATACAAATATAGTTTTCTCAGGGAATCAGTTCCTGTTTATTGTATTTTATCCTCTATGGTTTATTATGTTGGAGAAGAAGCATTATTGTCAAATAGTTTTTTTTGTTTTTTTTTCTTAAAGACAGTGGATTTGTTATCATAAGTTGATTATTTATATTAGTTAAACATACATTGATGTGCAAAGGAAACTGAATGGTTATTTTTTAAATATCAACCATATAAATTCTAACTTCATTTATTAGTTGTTTTTTTAAATTGCTTTTGTTCATGTACTCATCATGCACCAAACAACACTATAAGTAATTAATAAGTATTTCTAACTTGTCCAAATACATTGCAGTTCATAATAATAATAATATTAAAAGGCTTCAGTATCCCGATATTACCTGATTTGTCTGGTATAGTATTGTGGTTACTCATTTTGGTATCGTGACAACTCCAGATAGACCTACAGTTTACTCACATCCTTCTAATCAACCATATTAGGTTCAGGTGCAACTCTTCAACCAACTAACAAACTTTACCCATTTTCTTTTACCTTGATTTAATCCTCAAAGTAAGATCCTGCTCTGTGTAAGACGCTAAAAAAATGTTCTCAAACCCCCTACACGCACGCCACACACACACACACACACACACACACACAAAAACAAATTTATTATTTGATGAATCGGATAAAAAAACAGCACATTTTTAATTTCAGCCTGTTTATTCGTCCCATTGTGAATGTAGTGGTAGGTCACCCTAAGGTAGACTTCATTAGCTACACGTGTCCATATATCAGCAGTGAGACACAGTTTGCTGTTTGTGTTCATTGCATTCTTCACTTCCTTTAAAGTCTCTTCATATTTTCTCTCCATGAACTTTGTAAAATGTAAAACATAAATTGTGTCGTTGAGGGCAGAATGTGACCTGGATTAAAGGTGAGGATGATTGTAGTGAAGCTTCATCTTCAACCATGGACACAGACCTCATGTCAGTGATCATCATGTAGAGGATGTTCTCAGTCACAGCTTCTCTCTGTGGTTACATCATGTGTTCATCACCATGACGCCTGTCATTGTTTGATCTTTTCTGATGAAATGAGAAAGATAGTATAGCATTAGTATGTATTATAGCACAATTTACTACAACTAAAGTATTAACTTGTTTTATATGCAGTATTAGGTTAAGACATGTTCATAGTCCAAAGAGCAAAACACACACGCACGCACGCACACACCTTAAAACAATTAAACAAATTTAAGTAGATGTGATAAGTTACTTTAACCCCAGTCTAAATGTAATTAATCCAGCCTCACTCCATTACAGACCAGACTTTATCTTTAAACTATTACCACCATTATGTACAAGTATATATATAAAGCACATTTAAATCCTGCTTAAGATGATAAAATAAAATAAAAAAGTATCTCAAACACACAATGTGATGGAATAAACTTTTTTTAAAAGTCCAAGCATTCTATCATTTTGTTCTAGTGTTTTCTTTACTACTACATCTTTGTTTTTGTGTGTATTTTTTAGTCTTTTAACTTGTTGGACATTGAAGCAAAACATAAAAAAGGTATAAATTATGATCAAACTTAAGCATAAAACACACGTGAATCATAAAACTTAGTTACTAATTTGTTCAAGAAATGTCTTTGGAGTCATTAATATCAACTTTTAGCCTCAAACAGGTGAAATAAACCATTTACATTTGAATGTCCCCATTTTGGACTAAAAAATCCAAGTGTGAGAAAACGTAATAATAATAATAATAATAATAATAATAATAATAATAAATCCTTACGGGAACAATAGGGCCAAAAACCCCACCTCATTATTTTATGAAGATTTATGTATAAACTAATAATGATTTGTCATTACTATTTACTTTTAATTTAGTGTAAGTTCATTTATTGGTTGATAAAAACATTTAATTATAAAATTATATCAAGAAACAAAACAATAAAAGAAGAAGAAAATAACTATCAATATTTGTTTACAGTAATTCAAAGAGATACAATCAGTGTTATGATGGATGGTGAGAGAAGACATAATGTGTAATGTTGATGAACAAGTTCAGATTAACTATGACTGGGCCCGCGGATCATCTCAGTGCAGAATAGCACGTACCACGTTCCTGAGAATTCAGTCAAATGACTCAGTTCCACCGAATAAAACAAATCAAATTGTGCAACATTGAATTGCCTTTGAAACAATATATCACACAACTATTTCCCCATAAATTTGGAAATTTACAGAAATAGAGGTGGGCCCCTGGGCTCCATTTAAAAAAAAAAACAAAAAAACAAAGTGAGTAGCGTTTTGAGTTCGGTAGTCCGGCCTAATAAAGTTTTGTAACCAGTGGATGGAGGTAATGCACCTTAATCAGATAAAGTTCAGTGATAGCCTAATCATTGTCTCTGGTCCAAGAGATGAACTTGGATGAAATAGAGTTCCATGCTTGAACAGTCGCTGGTCGAGCCTTGTTAAGACGTGCAGTCGTATGTTCGAGGTTGATAATATTGATCAGGCTTTGAGACCAAAATTATTTCATGCACATACCTGGAGTAAACCTATGTTTTAATATAGTTTTTTTTTCACAGAGGTAAAACCTGCAAACACCAACTTGAGCTTAATTTGTGTTAAAGTTACATCAGAATGATAATTAAGGAGACAAAATGTGGGATTAAAAATGTAAAAAATGTTCAGTTTGTCTGCTAACAGAGTTTACATGAGACCAGAATTCAGAAATGATCTGACAATCCCAAAACATCAGAATCAGAATCAGAATCAGAAATGTTTTATTTGCCATGTACAGTTTTAAGGACAGTACAAGGAATTTGACTTGGTGGTTGGTGCACAAAACAAGCAACAAAAAGAAATAAAAGAAATAAAAACAAAACAACAAAGAACAACCCAGCAACAATAATAATAATAATAATGATAAATATAAAGGATGAGGGATAAATAAAGGATAGATAGAGAATAAAGGATAAATAGGATAAATATAAATATATATATACAGTGTAGCAGGTATCAAGCTGGTGGAGGTGGTGATCGGGTGGGGGGGGTGGGGGGTTCAGTGGGTGACTTGGGGTGTGTTCATGTGGATGGTGGCAGAGGGAAAGAAGCTGTTTTTGTGTCTGGAGGTTCTGGTCCTCATGGACCGAAACCTCCTTCCAGAAGGGAGAGATTGGAACAGTTTATGACCGGGGTGGGAGGGGTCGGCCACAATCTTTCCTGCACGCCTCAAAATCCTGGAGGCGTACAGGTCCTGGAGGGAGGGCAGATTGCAGCCGATGACCTTCTCTGCAGACTGGATGATACGCTGCAGTCTGGCCTTGTCCTTGGCCGTAGCTGCAGCGTACCAGATGGTGATGGAGGAGCAGAGGATGGACTGGATGATGGAGCTGTAGAAGTTCACCATCATCTTTGTTGGCAGACTGAACTTCTTCAGCTGCCGCAGAAAGTACATCCTCTGCTGAGCTTTTTTGATAAGGGAGCTGATGTTCAGCTCCCACTTGAGGTCCTGAGTGATGATGGTCCCCAGGAAGCAGAAGTACTCTACAGAGCTCACTGTAGAGTCTCCCAGGGTGAGGGGGGTGAGGGGGGCTGGGTTCTTCCTGAAGTCTGCTATCATCTCCACTGTCTTTAAAGCATTGAGCTCCAGGTTGTTCTGGCTGCACCAGGACACCAGCCGGTCTGTCTCCCACCTGTAGTCAGACTCGTCTCCATCAGCGATGAGACCGATGATGGTCGTGTCGTCTGCAAACTTCAGGAGTTTGACCGACTGGTGAGAGGAGGTGCAGCTGTTGGTGTACAGGGAGAAGAGCAGAGGAGAAAGAACACAGCCCTGAGGAGATCCAGTGCTGATGGTCCGGGGAGCAGAGATGGTTTTTCCCAGCTTCACGTGCTGCTTCCTGTCAGACAGGAAGTCTGTGATCCACATGCAGGTGGAGTCTGGCACGTTCAGCTGGGAAAGCTTGTCCTGAAGGAGAGCTGGGATTATTGTATTAAAAGCAGAGCTGAAGTCCACAAACAGGATCCTGGCGTAGGAGCCTGGGGAGTCCAGGTGCTGGAGGATGAAGTGGAGAGCCAGGTTTACAGCATCGTCTACGGACCTGTTGGATCTATAGGCAAACTGCAGGGGGTCCAGGTGGGGGTCGGTGATGTCCTTGATGTGGGAGAGCATGAGGCGTTCAAAGGACTTCATGACCACAGATGTCAGAGCGATGGGTCTGTAGTCATTAAGTCCTGTGATCCTCAGCTTTTTAGGGACAGGAACGATGGTGGAGGCCTTAAAACAGGCTGGTACGGTGCATGTCTCCAGTGAGGTGTTAAAAATGTCTGTGAACACTGGAGACAGCTGATCAGCACAGTGCTTTAAGGTAGAGGGAGAGACAGAGTCCGGTCCACAAGCCTTACGGGGGTTTTGTCTCCTGAAAAGTCTATTCACATCTCTCTCTTTGATGGAGAAAGGTGTCTCTGTAGGAGGGGGGGAGGAGGGGGTGAAGATAGGGGAGAGAGCCTCTGTAGGCAGCTGGGGTGAAACTGTAGCTTTGATGTGGGGGGTGAAGGTGTTGGAGTGAGGCTGGTCAGAGGTGTGAGGGGGGTTGGAGTCAGGTCTGTCCCATTGTCTGTCAAATCTACAGTTCCACACATATGGCAGTTTTTTGTAGATTGTAATTTCATTTGGAATCTCTTATAGGGTGTAATGTAAGCTCTATGTATGGCATTGAAGTGAATTAGTTAGTGCGCTAGATTTTTGGAAGTTGAAGTGAGGTTGCACCAGATCTTCCTCCAATCTAAACTGCCCAGTTCCTTATTCCACACGGATTCAGTTGGTAGAACTTTAGCGCTATGCTCTATCAGTTCATGGTATATTAAAGAAACAGAGGGTCTATCCAGTAACTTAGAGATCAATTTTAGCATGGGATGTGCCTAAAGGGGAGAGTTCCAGGGAACTCCATAAGCTTTTAGGGCTGATCTTAGCTGAAAATAAACAAAGTAAGTGAAAGCAGTAAGTGAGAAATGTGTTCTTAAGTCCTGTATTGGTCAAAGATCGTGAATGTTGTGAATAACAGAATGTAATTTTTTAAAGATGTCAGTAGTTTGGCCTGAACCTCTGTGAAGTTATTTTTTTGTAAAGTCTCTATTGATTGTATTTTGTTTTCAAAATTTGTTATTTGTCGAACTCTTGTCTTTGCTAGAGTTGAAGACAATGAGATACAGAAACACAGATAAAACACTTTGTGGCCTCCCATATTATCTGTGGGTTAGAGCACTCTTGTGCATTAATGTCCAAAAACTCTTTTAATTGGGTTTTAAGTGAAATGATAAATCCTGAGTTAATTAGTAAGGACGTATTTAGTCGCCACCTTGGTGCTTTTATTTTAATATTGGGTAAATCAATGCTGCACAGTAGTGCAGAGTGATCGGACAGTAGTCTCGGTAAAATAGTGATGAATATATTTGTGTTAATTTGTATTATTCTGTAATTAAAGCTGGGCTGAGAAAAATATAATGTATCCGGGAGAATGTCTTGTGTCTAGCAGAGAAAAATGTATAATATCTTGCATTAGCATTTTGTATATGCCAAAGATCATGCAAAGCAAGATCTTTAATAAGTGTATTCAGCAGGTTAGATGATAGATTGGCAGTAGCATCTGAATTTGATCTATCAAGAGATGGATTAAGGACTGTTAGGGTTTGTTCCGTTTCCCCTCCCCCTTGTTTTTTTGTTTCTCTACAGGGCTGTTGGGTGACTGGGGCGTGGCTGAGACCTGCAGCAACGAGGCACACCTGATCCTTGTTGATGAGCCTGATACAAAAGCTCTGTTCAGTCCTCTCCACGCTGCCAGAAAATTCCGTCACGCTCGGTACTGTTAGAGCTGTTTTGTTTGATCACTAAGGATTTTTGATACTTACCTGTTTCCTCCTTTGCTCAGGATATCTTCTGTGCCTCACTGCGTTCCTGGGTCCGTCCGCTCCCAGCCAGCCTCCGTCACCTCAGCCACTTCGTTTTTTTTTGTAAAATAAATTCTTAAAGCTTTCCTGTCTCCGTCTCCGCTTTGGGGTCCAACTTGAATCCTTAACAAAGCCGACCAGCCTTATGTTATTCCTTCGCCCCCTGTCCTCTAGGTCCATCAACTTTGTGGTAAGGAGGTCAAGCTGCAACTTTAGTGTTAGGGTTTAGTAGTTTAGCACCCAAAACAGACACAAGACAGGAGTTAAAGTTGATAATTTATTTGACTCAGTTCCAGCAATGCAGGTCTCAGGTCCTCGGAGTCTTCCCCACACAGGCACTAGGAGCACAGGAGATGAAAGTAAGTTTCAGGTTATCAGACACTGATAAGTGTAGTAAGTCACTTAATAGCCGACTGCCAAAATCACCATCAAGCTGACGGAACAATCTGGCAGAGTCTGTCTGGAGAGCTGGGTCTTTCACTGCAGCAGCTTGATTGCAGATGGCCAACAGGAGTGTAGCTCCAGCAGACTCCACCAATCACACAAGCAGGGAAGAAAAGGGAGTGGGGAACACAGGAGGACCAAAGTCACGCCCAGGGGCGTGACAGTACCCCCCCTCCTACGGGACGTCCCCTGACGTTCCCCCAGGCTTGCCAGGGAAAGCCCGATAGAAGTCCCGGAGCATGGTGGCATCCAGGATGAAACGTCGAGGAACCCAAGACCGCTCCTCCGGACCATACCCCTCCCAATCCACCAGATACTGGAAGCCCCTCCCACGTCGCCGGACATTGAGAATGCGACGCACAGTGAAGGCCGGATGGTCATCAACAAGCCGGGTGGGAGGAGGAGGGTCGGCCGGAGGGCAGAGAGGACTGGAAACAACGGGCTTCAAGAGAGACACGTGAAAGGATGGATGAACGTTCATAGATGCCGGCAACTTAAGACGAACCACCGAGGGGTTGATAATCTTCTCAATAGTGAAAGGTCCAACAAACTTAGGGGCCAACTTGCGAGACTCAACTTGAAGGGGCAGATCTCGAGAAGAAAGCCATACCTTTTGTCCAGGCAGATAAGAGGGGGATGGCTTACGGTGCCGGTTAGCCATTTCCTGATTACGAGCAGAAGTGCGTTTCAGGGCTGCTCGGGCCGCTTTCCAAATGTTGCGGCAGCGTCTGAGGTGGGCCTGGACAGAAGGAACGGCCACTTCCATCTCCTGGTCAGGGAATAGAGGAGGTTGAAAACCCAATGAGACCATAAAAGAAGACATACCTGTGGCTGAGGACACGAGAGTGTTGTGCGAGTACTCCACCCACGGCAAAAATGAACTCCAGGATGTGGGGTTACGTGCGGTGACACATCGCAATGCCGACTCCAGGTTTTGGTTTGCCCTTTCAGTCTGTCCATTGGATTGCGGGTGATAACCAGAAGACAAACTCACTGAAGTTCCCAAGGATCCACAAAAAGCCTTCCAGACTTGGGAGGAAAACTGTGGTCCTCTGTCCGAAACTATGTCTGTGGGAATACCATGAAGACGGAACACATGTTGTACGAGGAGTTTAGCTGTTTCAGAGGATGAAGGTAACTTGGGGAGAGGAACAAAATGCACGGCCTTAGAAAAACGATCCACAATGGTAAGTATAGTGGTATTACCTTCAGACAAGGGAAGGCCTGTGACAAAATCCACTGCTATATGCGACCAAGGACGACTGGGGATAGGTAGAGGACGAAGATGACCAGCAGGGGGCAGATGACTGGACTTGCTGCGTGCACATACAGGACAAGCAGAAACAAAAGCACGAGTGTCTCGATTCATGGAGGGCCACCAAAATCTTTGTCTGATGAATGTCAGGGTACGACGAAAACCGGGATGACAAGTTAGCTTTGACGAGTGTCCCCATTGGAGGACCTGGGACCGAACAGAGTCTGGTACAAACAAACAGTTAGGGGGGGCATTTCCCGGGTCCGGTTGGGTATCTTGAGCCTCCTGCACTACCCTCTCAATCTCCCACCTAACTGCACCAAGTACACAGGTAGGAGAAAGGATGGGACTGGGTTGAGATTCGGACTCCTCCAAAAGTGACTGGCGAGACAGGGCGTCAGGCTTCACATTGCGGGAGCCAGGGCGATAGGTGATAACAAAGTTAAACCTTCCCAGAAACAAAGCCCATCTAGCTTGCCGGGAGTTCAACCGTCTTGCCGAACGAAGGTAGGTAAGGTTCTTGTGGTCGGTCCACACTATGAAGGGCTGTTCAGCTCCCTCGAGCCAGTGTCTCCACTCCTGCAGAGCCAAAATCACAGCCAGAAGTTCTCGGTTACCGATGTCATAATTAACCTCCGAGAGAAAAAAGCACAGGGGTGCATCTTCTAGTCAGAAGGAGAACGCTGGGAGAGGACAGCACCCACTCCGGCGTTAGAGGCATCGACCTCAACCGTGAACTGTCGGGACGGGTCTGGATGAGACAAAACAGGGGCCGTTATGAAAAGTTGTTTAAGTGTGGAAAACGCACCTTCCGCTTCACTTGACCACTCGAAAGGGATAGACTTGGAGGTCAGACGAGTGAGTGGAGATGCCTTACGACTGTAGTCCTTGATGAACCTTCTGTAGAAATTGGCAAACCCCAAAAATCGCTGGAGTTGCTTCCGCGTCTCTGGTGTAGGCCACTCAGCGACAGCTTTAACTTTCGCTGGATCGGGCTTGAGTTGCCCCTGTTCAATGACAAAACCAAGAAAAGTCACCGAAACAGCATGAAAGTCACATTTCTCCGCTTTAACAAAAAGCTTGTTCTCATACAGTCTCTCTAGCACCAACCTCACATGTTGAACATGTTCCTGAAGATCTTTGGAAAAAATCAAGATGTCATCCAGGTAAACAAATACAAATTTATTGAGCATATCACGGAGGACATCATTTACCAGGGCTTGGAAGATGGCCGGGGCATTCATAAGGCCGAAAGGCATCACCAAATATTCAAAGTGTCCCAAGGGGGTGTTAAAGGCGGTCTTCCACTCATCGCCTTGACGAATGCGGACGAGATGATATGCGTTTCGTAGGTCTAGTTTGGTGAAAATGGTTGCTTGGTGAAGGGGCTCAAAAGCGGAGTCAATGAGAGGCAAGGGGTATTTATTCTTTATAGTGATCTCATTTAACCCACGATAGTCGATGCAGGGCCGTAAAGTAGTGTCCTTCTTTGCAACAAAAAAAAACCCTGCTCCAACTGGTGAAGAGGAGGGACGAATAAGCCCTGCAGCTAAGGAATCCTTAATGTATAGCTCCATGGATTCCCTCTCTGGACGGGAGAGCTTGTACAGGCGGCTTGAAGGTAAAGGAGCTCCTGGAAGTAAATCTATAGCACAATCATAGGGGCGATGTGGAGGGAGAGACAGTGCTTCTTGTTTACTAAATACCTCAGCTAGGTCGTGATACATTCTTGGGACAGAAGTTAAATCCGGAGGAGGAGGAGAGTTAAAACTTTTACCAACAGTAATTGCCGACTGCAGACAATGAGAGTGACAGTGAACGCTCCAACTGGTAACTTTATTGGCCGTCCAATCAATGCGTGGGTTGTGCAGTTTAAGCCAAGGGAGTCCTAGAACCACAGGGGCTAGTGGTGATGAAATTACTAATAACTGGATCTGCTCCCTGTGATTACCAGATAGCAAGAGGGTAACAGGAACTGTGCGGTGAGTAATCTTGGCTAGATGACTTCCATTCAAAGCATGGACCTCTCTGGGACACTCTAGGGGCTCAGTGGGAATATTTGCTTGATGGACGAGAGTAGAGTCAATAAAATTGTCATCTGCGCCACAGTCAATAAAGGAAAGGAACGAAATAGACTCACGTAACCACAGTAAAGAGGCCTGGACAAGGAGCCGGTCAGGAGTAGTAGATTGTGGAGAGGTAGCTTGGCTCACCAGGATCCCTCCACTCACTGGTGAGCCTAATCTTTTGGTCGCACAGGGCAAGCATAGACGTAATGCCCCTCTTGTCCACAGTATAGGCATAGTCCAAACCTACGACGGCGTTGGCGCTCACCTTGAGTAAGTCCAGCCCGGCCGAGTTGCATTGGTTCCTCAGCATCGGAAGACTTGCCGTGGCTAGAAAGCATAGGAGGAGAACTGGTTGGTGCAGGGGCAGAAGAAGGCGAGAGTACATTGGGACCATGAAATGAGGGCTGGCGTGAATTTTTCTCTCTACGTCTTTCTCTCAGTCTATTATCAAGACGTGTAGCTAAAGAAATTAGCTCTTCAAGACTCTTCGTTTCATCACGGACTACGAGCTCATCCTTCACATTATCAGATAGGCCTCGTACAAATGCATCTTGTAGCGCTACGTCATCCCAACCACTTTCATTAGCAAGAATCCGAAAATCAATAGCATACTGGGCAACTGGGGATGATCCTTGGTTATGAGTTAACAATCTTTTAGCAGCCTCTTTTCCCTTTAATGGGTGGTCAAATGTCTTCTTCATTTCATTAGAGAAAGCTAAGTATGATTCAAAATAAGTGGCTTGACTCTCCCACGCAGCAGTAGCCCATTGAGATGCTTTGCCAGATAGTAAACTCATAACAAATGCAATGCGTGACTTATCTGTAGTATAGGTGAGAGGTTGCAGGTCGAATACCAGAGAACACTGGAGGAGGAACCGTCCACACGCACCGAGATCACCGAAGTAACGCTCTGGAGTTGGAATGTGAGGCTCTCTGTAAGCCACGGCAGATGGAGCAGGAGGGAGTGAGGAGGCCTCAGACTGGGAAAAGGGAGCAGGTTGTGGATCAGAAGAGAGACGATCAGAAAGCTGGCCCACCTGTTTTCCAAGGCGGGTAACGTTGGTGGACAATGCCACAAGCTTGTCCATAATCTCCCGCAGTGCTTGGTCATGCTGACCGACAAGGGCTCCCTGGGCGGCTAGAGCCTGTTTCACACTGTCCTGGTCTGCTGGGTTCATTTGGCCAGATTGTTCTGTTAGGGTTTAGTAGTTTAGCACCCAAAACAGACACAAGACAGGAGTTAAAGTTGACAATTTATTTGACTCAGTTCCAGCAATGCAGGTCTCAGGTCCTCGGAGTCTTCCCCACACAGGCACTAGGAGCACAGGAGATGAAAGTAAGTTTCAGGTTATCAGACACTGATAAGTGTAGTAAGTCACTTAATAGCCGACTGCCAAAATCACCATCAAGCTGACGGAACAATCTGGCAGAGTCTGTCTGGAGAGCTGGGTCTTTCACTGCAGCAGCTTGATTGCAGATGGCCAACAGGAGTGTAGCTCCAGCAGACTCCACCAATCACACAAGCAGGGAAGAAAAGGGAGTGGGGAACACAGGAGGACCAAAGTCACGCCCAGGGGCGTGACATTTAGCTCGCTTAGCGAACGCCTATATTCCCATGCAGCGGCCTGCACAGCATCCATTTGGTCCTGGGTCCTCTTAGCAGACTTGCTCACTTTATCGAGTTCATTGGTAAAGCCATTCACGGCTTCAGCAGTCTTTTGTATTTCTGTTCGCATGTCATGTAAAGCTGGTACCAGGATCGAATCCACAGCATCCCTAATGGCGTAGGCAACAGCTGAATCCAGTACACCGCGTTGATCTTCAAGCGCTAGCTTAATGCCGTTAGCAATGACTGCATCCAGTTCTTCCTTCGAGATGGCAGATTCTTTAGTTTTTCTTTATAAGCGACTGTTCAGCCTCCCTTTTCCAAGCGTCTTTGGTTGAGGAAGTACTCATGATGAGATGGACGTTGAAGTATTTGTTGTATAATATCGGATTATTGAAAAAAAATGACTATGCTAGGCAGAGATAGACACTACGCTGGCATCGCAGTCCAGGGATCACGTGATTCCAGCAGGAATGTCTCTTGTTTAATAAATTTACTGGTAATGTCTTGGAAACTCATGGCAAAAAATGGCAGATGGATTATAACTGTATTCAAACTAGACAATTCTCTTTTCATACTATGCAATGTATATGGTCACAATGGAGTAACTCAAGCTAAAAATATGTTCTATCAGATTTATTCCAAAATTGAGTATCAACAAGGAAAACATAAAGATGCAGAACTAATTATTGGAGGTGACTATAATGATGCTCCAAATGATTCAATAGATAGAATCCTGGAAAAAAAAAACTCAAAGCTTCTGTTTTAAAGCTACATTTTACCAAACTGAAAAACTTCTTGTGACAGACATCGTGAATGACATTGAGTTTTTTAACCCTAGCTGTAAGGAATTTACCTGGTGTAATGCTAGACACACTCAACACTCTAGAATAAACTCATGGTTAACATCTTCATCTTGTATACAATTTATATCTGAGGTTTCACATTTACATGCTCCATTATCTGATCACAAAATGATTTTGATTCTCGTTTCTGGTTCCAAAGATAACAATAATAATCTAAGAGGAAACTGGAAGCTAAATAAAAACTTACTTAAAGATACAATCTTTCAACACTTTGTGAAACAAAATGCACTAAATATTTTCAATGATGAAAAGTTAAATAATATTAAAAAATGGGAATATTTCAAATTCAAAATTTGAGAAACTGCTATTCATCATAGCAAAGAAATAAAGAAAATTAACAATGCAAAAGAAAGAGGAGTTATGGATAGTTTAAAGCCCTTATTAGATAAAGAGAATCTTTCTATAAGAGAGCAAACAAAAAAATTACAACTCTAAAAAGAAATGGATAAATTATATAATGAAGCAGTCAAATTATAAACGATCTAGAGCTAAATGGCTGGAAAATGGAGAACAAAATTCGACTTATTTCTTTGCACTTGAAAAACGTAATAAAAAAGAATGAATATGTCGGCACTAAAATTAACGACAACTTAAACACTAATCCTAAAGACATTTCAGAATATGTTTGTTCATTCTATAAAAAAATATATGAATCTAAATTCAATTCAGAACACTGTGAGGAATTGTTTAATACAATCAAAGAATTTATCCCTACTATTTCAGATCATTTCAAGAAGAATTGTGATAAACCTCTCTCGAACTTTGAACTTATTGAAGCCCTAAAACATTAGAAAAAAGGTAAATATCCTGGAATTGATGGTTTAGTCACAGAGTTTTATCTATTTTTCTGGGAGATTATTGAATTCCCATTAATGAATATGTACAAAGATTGCATTGCTAATCAAGAAATGACAGCCACTCTGAAACAAGGATTAATAAGCTTGATTCCCAAACCAAACAATGATTCTTTATGCATAGAACATTGGAGGCCAATTACTCTCCTAAATATTGATTATACATAATTCTCACTTGTTTTTGCCAGACACATAAAAAGAGATCTTGGCGAAATCATGAATGAAACACAGACAGGTTTTACGTCAAATCAACACATAAGTAATAACATTAGACTAATCTTGGATTTGCTTGATTATTCTGAACATGTGGACTCAGAGGTAGTTATAGTTTTTCTAGACTTCTACAAAGTATTTGACACTCTGGAACATCCATTTATATACAAGATTTTAGATCTCATGGGTTTTGGGGGAAGTTTCATTTCAATTGTTAAAATGCTTTACAAAGATAACAATAGTAACTTAATGATTTACCGGAGCACTTCCAAAAGATTCCCTGTTAATAGATCTGTTCGTCAAGGTTGTCCAATTTCACCAATTCTTTTACTAATCCCAACAGAATTCCTTTCATTACAAATTTTAAACAGCTCTAAAATTAAAGGTTTATCAATAATTCAAAAAGAAATTTGAACTACGCAATTGGCGGATGATACGGTTTTGTTTTTCAAAGATAAACACCACATTGAACCAGCAATACAATTAATTAAAACATTTTCCAAAGCATCAGGCTTACAACTCAACATAGGTAAAAAAAACAATATTACTAAATTGGAAAGACAAAAAATCCTTAAACATAAACCAATGGCAAAATCTCCTCTCAGAATTTATTTCCATGGAAACGATGTCTGCTCTCAGAAAAAAAAAAAAAATAACGTGCTTTGAGGAGCGTTGGACTCCTTTTTTAATTGCATTAAATCTAAATTTTTAAAAGCCTGATGATCTAGCCTGCAAGCGACTGCCAGCACCACTTTTTACTAACGCACTAGCCCAACTGTAGGCCTGGGCCGCCTTGGGCCTCTGGGGTGGTCTTGGCCAGGATGGCTGGGGTGGGTTGCCGGGGTGCCTTGTTGCCTCAGCACGGGTGTGCATTCCTTCTGGGTGTTCACGGGGTCCCGGGGCTGTTTGATTTGGCGCTGTTGCCCCTTGCATGCGCATCTGGTTGGTCTCTGGGGCTGGGGCCCTGCGCGCTCCCCTGCCGCTCCTTCCCCTTGCTCCCTGTCCCCCTGTCTCGTCCTCCCCCCCTCCTCCTCCTTTGCTCTTGCGCCCGCCATCCTGTTGGGTTGGGTTTGGCGGGGCTCCCGTTAGCCTGGGGCACTGGTGGGGGGGCTGTGGCTCCCGCCTGGGGGACGGGCGGTGCCATGCCGGGTGGGTTGGCTGGGGGGTGGTCTCGTTGGGGGGCCTGGGGTGGTGGGGTCCTTGGCTCCGGTCCGGGGGGATCCGGGGTGGGGGTGGCTGCTGCCCGGGGTCGGCGATTGCCTCCTGGGTCGCTGGGTGGCGGGGTGTGGCTGTGGGCTCCGTCGGCCCTTGCGGGTCCTCGGCTTGGCTCCCTGGGGCGCACCTTTGCCAGGGATGTCGCTTGCGCGACGAGCCAGGCGGGGCCCCCTCCGGGGCTTTTTCTAAGACCGCAAAGGCCGGGTTGTGGCCGTTACGGCTAGAGGGGTGGGGTGGGGGATGCTATGGGGCCTTCCCGGGGCTTGTATTGGGTGGGTGTGCGGGGGCGCGGCGCGTGGTTCTTGGCCTGGTGGATCTGCGTCGGGATTGGCTGGTCTGCTGGCTGGGTGAACCGGGCGCCGTGGGCGCAATTCCGGGGCGGGGGTGACCCGGGGGCAGATCCTTGGTCTACGTGTCCGGGGGAGTGCTCTCCTGCCATCTGCCCGGGGACCGGCCGCGGCTCGTGGCGGCGCTGCGCAGCCTTGGGCGAGGCGGGGCTGGTGGCCTCGGGCCCGCTGTTGTCCGGGGTGTGCTGGCGTCGGGGGGGTGTCTCGTGCCGGTGCATGGGTCGTCGGGGATCGCCTCCGTGGGGGGGGGCTCTATTGGCGCTGTTGGTGTGGGGGGGCGGTTCCGGGCTGGGGGTGCTTTGGTACTCTGGCTTGCCGGTCCGTGGCTGGCGGGATGGCCCTGCTTGGCGGTGGATGGCGTCCTCTCTCGTCGGGGGGGCCGGGGCCGCCTCCCGGTGGAGAGTGTTGTATCGTGGCGCCGGGTGGGCCTGTGCTGGCCCTGGTGCGGGCACGGGCCTCCCCCCTGCTCGGCCGCTCCCCTTGGCGGCGGGGTGGCGTTGCTCCGGGCCGGCGGGCGGCGGGGGTCGCCCCCTGGGGCACCGGGGGATGGGGATGGTGCCTGGCTGTGCCCGGGGGTGGGAGGTGTCGCCGTGCTCCGCGGGGCCAGCGCGGTCTGGGGGGTGCCGTGGGGGGGGGTTTCCAGCTGTGCTGCTCCGGGGCCCGCAGTGCCACTTGCCCGTCTGCGCCATCTACCCTCTCGCGTGGCCCGCCATGCGGACGGGCCCGGCTCACACCGGACAGGCCTCCTACATGTTCACTTCACCCCACTCCCAGCTGGTCTGGCTCACTCACAAAATGCACCACACACCCATACCCAACCCTTGGGGGGCTGGATGGTGGGGCTGGGGGTGGAGGGGGCCGCCACCTGTGTTACTATGTAGTTGTGTGGGGGCGGCAAAGCTCCTAATTCTATCTGGTATTTTATTCCAAATAATATATTTAACAATCTTGGTGGTCTTCGTTTTCTACTCACTTGTAATTACAATATAGCCAAATTACCATTCAAAATATGTAAATTTTATCAACAGCCTCTTCTAGCTTGGAAAATATGTTACTCTCACAATTTCTCCCCACACAAATCTATAATTTGGAATAATGAAAACATTACGATCAGAAGGAAAACAATACTTAGACAAAACTGGGTTGATTGAGGTGTTATTTCTATAAGTGATCTCTTTGACTCTGAAGGAGCATTACTAAGCTATAAGCGTTTCCTCCTAATCAAATTATTCCCTGTTACTAGCAAAGAATTTAACATTGTAACCAAAGTTATTCCTGATGATTTATTACTTTTAATGAAAAGTCATCTTCAGTTTCAAGAAACCCTTAGAGTGGAACGTCTTCTAATAGTAAATGGTTTAAATATCATGGACTGAAAGTGCACAAACAAACATATACAGAATACATTTCATGAAAAGAGGAAAATATCTCCAAGAAAAAAGGCCTTTTGGGAAACATTTTTACAAACATTAATTGGGAAAAGGCTTGGACACTACCTTACAAATTTTGTTTTAATAACAGGATTAAAGAAAATCTTATACAATATTTTTCCATCCAATTTGTATTTCTCCACATTTTTAGACACCGACAATAAATGCAGCTTTTGTAATAACGAACCAGATTCCCTCTCACATTTATTTTATTACTGTATTTGTGGTGTAATTGTTTTACAATTCCCTTGTTGATATTGAACTTTACCTTGAGCTGTTGTTGGGATCAATCAATAGAGTGTGTGTGTAGAGTCACGGGGTGCGGTGTGTAAAAAAAATAAAGTACCTAAGTGATGACACGCAGTCCGACTCTTGTACACATTCCTCCAAAGAATAGAAGACGCACATGGTGTCAGAAGTGGGATGCACCTAAACCAAGGTTCCATCACGGTCTTCAGCAGATAGAGAGGAGAAAGCATCGCTATGACAAGTGACGGTGAGGACGAGCAGGGCCGGGTCGGCGTTACCAGGAGGGCTAGCGCACCCAGTGCTACATTCAGCATCCAACCACCGGAGGCCTTCGACTTCTCCCATCCAAACGAGTGGACAAAGTGGATCCAGAAGTTTGAAAGGTTCAGGCAAGCAAGCAATCTGTCTTCAAACTCAGAAGAAAACCAGGTTAATACCTTAATTTACTGCATGGGAGAGGGTTGAAGCTAAACAATGCCGATCAACATGAATATGCTAAAGTGAAGGAGGGCTTTCAAAACTTTTTCATAGTTCAGAAGTATATTGTTTACAAAAGAGCACGCTTCAGCATGCGGAAACAAGAGCCAAATGAGACTGTAGATGCATTTGTCACTGCCCTGCATGCACTAGCAGAACATTGTAATTATGGACAATTGCATGATGAGCTGATCCGAGACAGGATAGTCGTTGGACTGGCTGACAAGTGACTTCCAGAACGTATTGTCACGGCAAATTTGCAGTTGCCCTCATTTGGAAACATAATTTGTGCTCTGGTTGAATGATGAAGTCCAGTCAAAGCATGATGATTTTATAAAAAAAGGTCTATTATAAACTAAATGAAAAAGAGTACAAAAAAAGGTCTTCCATCCTGTCGGAAGGGCAAGCGACCAAAAAGTCACCATAACAATAACAATTCCCCACTTTTGGTCGCCATCAACGACCAAATCAAGAAACAAAATTATTATATTCCAGGAGAATAACCTTGGATCCACCTTTGCTGTCTGTCAGGGTTAACCATTAGCATTGTTATTGTCATATAGGGATGTAACGATTAATCGTAAGGCAGTTAATAATTGTTTCATAGGTATCACGGTTGATTTCGATTTTCTGAAAATTGAATCCACAAGTGTAGGTGGCGGGCGGAGTCTGCTAATACTTTCTTTCTGGCTGCCTTCTACTCTTAAATATGTTAATAAATGATTCATTACCCCTTTAGCACCGAAAGAATATTTGTAATATTACTTGAATATCTGTAAAAGTCACATTTTTCTATTAGCTCTGTCTGCTAGCATAGCTTCTCTTCTTCACTGCAAGAATTTCTGCATGGCAACCGACCACTGTGTTACCAGCGCCCTCTGCTGGTCCAAACAAATATGACGTAAATCAGTGTAATCACGGATTTTTTTTTTTGAAGTCCAATTGTTAAGGCACAAAATACATTTTCAGTTGCACTTTTAAAAAGAAAAAGAACTATTATGCAGTTTTGCATCGTTTATTATAGAACCAGAATTTAAATTAATAGGCTTCATTTCTATTATTCCTTTATTTATTTCATTCAAGATTTATTTTTTAGTTAAATTGCATTGTTTTGAATAGTTTATCAAGGGATTCTTTTGACAATGAAATATAAAAGGAAAATAATACAGTATTTTCTAATTACTAAATTTGTCTACAGTCCCATTTTGTAAAATAAATCGTGAGAGAATCGTATCGTGAGTTGAGTGAATCGTTACAACCCTATTGTCATACATTGGATATATTCTTTTTTTGTCAGACAGACATACGTATCTGTGAGAGCAACAAAAATGTGGAAATAAGCAAAAACCTTTAAAAACGTCATCATTATCATCAATGACATGAATCATCAAACATCAAAACCTCTACTACCATCCCGATAAGTAAAAATCCCAATTTATATCAAGGACAGCACTCACATTCATTGACTGAGCTCAGTGGTCCCATTAGTAACTGGGGTCACCAATAGCCAGAAGAATAGTGGAACCATGGTTAGAACCACCCCACTTGATTGGCGGCATCATGAGTGAAGAATGAGTGTTTTCCTCAATCACAGCAGAAGGGCTTGTGACTGTATCATCTTGCAGCCAGGTGTGAGGTTGTCCACCCTCCACCTAGCTATAAGCCTTCCATGGGTGTGGCTTATAAACAAAGCAAAGTAAGAACAAAAGTCCCAAGTCGGCGGGGTCCTCAGGGCTTGATCTAGGCTCTCGTTTTAGAACGTTTTTTCCAACTGAGTGTGTGTCTCATGAAAAAGGATCAGCTCCTGTGATCCCACAAGGCAAAGGAACGCTTCTTTGTGCACCGCACCTGAGAAGCCAGTTTAGACGGCGTAGTTGTTACTGCACCGCCCCACTCAGTGGCCTTGTCGGTTCCCCCTTTGTTGTTGTCAGCCCGTGTTAGCATTAGCTGGTGTCGACAATCGTCTGCTTGGATCCAAGTCACCCACTCCGCGACCTTCACTGCCGTGTGGGTCGTCAGCTGAACTTGGAAAGGGCCGGTCCACCTCTGGTTGATCCACCTCTGGTCAGCATTGTAGATGATCAAGCAGTCATCAGGCGAATATCGTGCAGATGATCGGTTGTTGTCAGAGGAAGGGTAGTCTCCAAACACCTGGCAACCTCTCTTGGGATCGGTTGGTACCTGAACAGAAGAAAACAGGGGAAAACAAAACAAAACACAAACAAACAAACAAAACAAAACAAAAATAAAACAAAGTAAAATAAAATAAAATAAAACTAGTTGAAAGAGAAGGGGTGTTAGGGTTAGTTAACTAACTAAATGAATTGTTAGTATGGCTTTGTCAGCTCGGTTATAGCTTCCAGGAAGAGAGAGACAGGTCAGAGGTCGGGATCGGTGCTGCTGCACAATCACACAATGGTTAGGAGTGGGTTAGTGAGCTTTTAACAATGCCCAGCTCAAAGTTATCTGTAGCCCATTCACACATGAGTGGGAAAATATGAGGCTGAAAGAAAAGCACTTTCCTGGAGCAAGGTGAAGTGTAGCTGGAGTTGCAGTGATTCTCAAACTGTGGTACGTCTATGTTATGTATAAATGTTCTTACTGGAGCCACAGACCATCAGGAAACAGTTAATGCAGTTTACAGTAGTTTAATCTCCAAAGTTGTTGCCACATGGTTCTGCAAGGCAAGGTATATTCCATTCAGTAATATTAAACAATATATAATACACAAGGTTAAACAATATACAACATTTGGTTGCAGGTTACTTACATTTGTAACAAACAAAGGACGCATGAGCAACAGCATGGAGCACAGCAGGTGCTGCACAGGTGTGCCTGTTAGTAGTCTCTCTCTTGGGTGTGGCTTCTTGTCCCCTGGTGCCTCCATCTAGTGGGCACCTGTGAGACTGCTACATTGGCATTCATTTACTGTGGTTTTTGACAATATATACATATGTATTGTGGTGGTGGACAAAGAGCAGAGGAAAGCCGTTGTGGTCGACATAGCAATACCAAGCGACTTCAACATCAGGAAAAAGGAACATGAGAAACTAGAGAAATACCAGGGGTTCAGAGAAGAGTTGGAGAAAACCTGGAGGGTGAAGGCATCAGTGGTGCCCGTGGTCATTGGGGCACTCGGGGCAGTGACCCCCAAACTGGAGGAGTGGCTCCAGCAAATCCCAGGAAATACATCAGACATCTCGGTCCAGAAAAGTGCAGTTCTAGGAACAGCAAAGATACTGCGCAGAACCCTCAAGCTCCCAGGCCTCTGGTAGAGGACCCAAGCTTGGAGAAAGAAAAAAAAGAGACCGCCCGCGGAGGGTGAGGAAGAGATTTTTTTTTTTTTTATGTTATTTTAATATTATATATATTATATTATGTATAATATTTATTTTATTATAAATATATATTGTATATTATTTAGTTATATATATTATAAACATGACAACACAATTCTCCAAAATAATAATACCAATAAAAATACCTACAATTGTAAAACAACCAGTTAAACAAACATGCCAGAAATAAATAATAATAATGAAACAATAATAATGTCTGGGACTGCGAGGCCAAAAACTCGTCCATTGCCTTTTTAAAGTCTGCAAGTGTTTCAAAAGTCTTGCCACTCAGTCCTCTGGAGGTAGATGACATGGTTTTTGTACAGAAAGTTTTTTTCTTGTATTTTGTGTGTCCTTGAGTGGACTGGCCGCAAAGCACACACGTGTAGAGTTTCACTGCCTGAAGGTTTGTGCCGCCACGCTCAGCTCTCTTTCTTTTATACAAAGTTGATCTAGCCGGGGAGCTGGCTGAGGAAAGCGGTTGTGACAACAGAAAAGATGGCTGCTGTTGCTGGGGGTAAAGAGCAGGAGGTAATGGCAGGTGTGCAGTTGTGATGGGCTGACTTAACAGGGAGGTGGACTGGAGTCCTGCTGCTGTGGAAATGATCAGAGGTGCTAGTGACTGCTGAGGATGGACTGCAGTAGCAAGCCTCAGTTTGCATTTCCTCGTTCCCGCCATAGACGGCGTGACCTCATACTGGACTTGAGGTCGACTGGTGTGCGGTCTTTGATCTGGGAGCTCTGCTGTGGGGGGTGGGCTGGCACTGGACATACTCTGCTTTCGACGGAGGATAGCAGAACCTTGGTCTGTGACATTTACGGCTGACAGAGCCTCCTGTCTCTTGATGTACTCAGCAACACATTTTGTGTTGATTTTCAGGAGGGGAATCCCAAGTTTGCTGAGTTCAGGGTCGTCCACTGTCACTCTCTGCTGCACCCGCTGATACAGTTTGGTGATCTCATGCTTGAGCGGGGACCCACAAGTCTTTGTGCCACAGCCAGCATGAAGCCACAGCTGTTTAATGATGCAGTACATCAGGCGGTTCTTTCTGGGGTCCACCACGTGAGCGGCTGAGTAACGCTTACTGAACTTTAGCTTTTGCACCAAAGAAGGCTCAGACGACTCACCGTTGGTGCGTTACCCCAGCGTGCCGAGTACAGGCTGTCAAAACCCCTGATTCTGCGATCATGGAGGTCAAGCTTGTTCCAGGCGCTGACAACGCTCCGTCTTGTAGATTCACTGAGAGCAAGCTTTCCCTCTTCCAAAGCAATCTCAACAAGAACCCTGCTCAGCTGTTCTACATGCTGGTATCCAGGGAGATGATTTGGGCCGCACACATGCTCCACACAGGGGTCGAGCTCAGCAGCCACGACCCGATCAGTGAGATGCAGATTTCTCCTCAGAGGAGTCAGATTGTCACCCTGCTCCAATTTAACAAATTGGAGCAGGGAATCCTTCACCCAATTGTTTTTCACCCATTCGTTATTTTGTGCTTTCCTGCCTGGTTCCTGGCTTTCTTTTATGTGACGGTCTACTAGACTACAGCAAACAGAACATGACAATTAATTCAAGAAAAACAAAGTATACAAAGTATTTGATTCTCTTTCGTGAAAAACACTTACAATTTAACGTATTCCACGTCATGTTAGACAATAGATTGGTTAATACTGTACGTAGGCAGGAACTTCTAGTGCACAGCCCACAGGATGGATCAGGTGGAAACATATCTTTATGGATATGTGTCAGGGCTTGTGTGATAGTCATGCAAAGATATTACCTTCCTCACAAGCTGTATTGGGATCCCTCAGTCGAGTGTCCTCGTTTGATTCAGACGGTCTCAATGACTGGCATGTCTTAGCCTCCTTTGTTGGTTTCAGTATACACTGCTGCCTGTCGTGTGGAACACTTGTGTCCAGAATGCACAGGACAGGCAACAGTGGATCCAACCCAGGTCTCTTAAAGGAAGCTGAAAAACATTAAACTTTCAAATGATTTTCAGATTCAGAATCAGAATCTGAAAAAACTTTAATCATCGCAGTAGAGCAATTAAAAAGTCAAAGAGCGGCATATAAAGAAAAGAAATTGAGAGAATAATAATAATAATAATAATACACACCCACGCAGAACAACATGGATGTGAGGTAAACTCAACAACAAATGAATGATAAAGTGAGAAACAAATGAAAAACACCATTAATAAATGATAAACAACACTAGCAGCAATAATATTAATACACACCAAGAATTACAGACTACATTTTTCACATTTGTCAGGCATAGTTTTCACATGTTCATACCATCATGTCTTTGTGCTGTACATATTGTAAATAAACCTGTACATGTTATAACCTTGCACACAATCCATGTGTATACATAAATGTTATAACTATACAATCCATTTGACATACAGTACATGTATGTTATTACCTCACAAACAAACAATCTGTACAAGCATGTTTATTACCATATATAAAACCCATCCATTCAATGTTCACCAAAAAGCTGAATGTGATACAGAAAAAATAGACAGACTGTAGAAATAGCAAAAAAAAAAAAAAAAAAAAAGTAGAAGAAGAAAATAAACTCACCTGCTGAATGAGACGCTGCTTTAAACTCCATCTTCTTTTCTCTATAGGCTTTTCTATAGGCTACTTGCAGTCACTTACTTAACCCTTGTGTGGTGTTCGGGTCTGTGGGACCCGTTTTCAGTTTTTATTAAAAGAAAAATATATTTTTTGTAATTTTTTAGATTAATATTCATTTTCAAATTAAAACACCATCACGCAAATTCGTACAACTTTATTTTAAACTTTTATGTCCTCGAATATAAATGTAACTTAATAGGAAATAAAGTATACAAATGTAATCATCAAATAGTTAATTCATTATAAAAGGGGAAAAAAAAATCTACATTTATAATTGTTTAGATTTCTATTCATTTTCAAATTAAAACACCATCACACAATCTCAATGAATTGTAATCTATAAGTGCACGTCCTCAAACATAAATTTAGATTAAAAAATACAGTTAACATTTTTTATAATAAAATGACAATTAAAAAAATATTATTTTTTATAATTCTTCAAGATATTACGATTATAAAAATTAAATCATTAGAAAATTAATTGTTAAATTGAAATAAAAATCCAATTTTTGTAATTTTAATATTACTATTGTTTTTCAAATGGTGTTTTTTTCATTTCCTGTTTTTCAGACATGTACTTTTGCAGTCCTTCTGTATATTTTTTCCTTCATTTTGTGTACGTCATAGTGATTTTGTATGTTTTGGAGTTGTTTTGTGTAAATATTTTCTGGATCATTTTGTGCGCTTACTGTTGGGGGTGCACAAAGTCAGTCCGTGGGCCACCAGTTGCCCATGTCTGCTATAATGGGTGACGTGTAAATATATTTTGTGCATGCGTGCGTTGAAAATAATACTGATAAAAAGATTTTTTGGAGTAAAGTGGTGATGGCGCCCCCCTGTGGAGGTTGAATTCGAAGCGAGCAAAACTTACAGCACCTGGTATTCCCCTCAACCGACCAATGGTTGAGCGCTCAACCATCGCTCTCAACAGACCAATCACTGAGCGTTATTCTTCAGGCCGGCAGGTTCGGTGTGCGGGTAAGACGCATATTTACGCTTTCATTTTAGCTGTTTATTCAAGACTGGGCTTTTAAATATACAATACAATATACTTTGATAATTATGTTGAGAAAAGGCTATTCCGACCTTAACCAGCCAGTTTTCCAGCCTTTTTCTGGCTTCGTTTTGTTCGTATGATCAAGCACTTTTCATATTATCGTCTTGGGAAAACGAACTAAAAACAAACAAAAAAAACAAACAACAGAACAAATTGCCAATTAAATGTGGGTTTTGCTGTTTGGAATACAGTTTTAGCTTGTACTATTTCGATATAATTTGAAGTGGGGGCGATCGTTTTGCGCATAGCAAGCTAGCGGCTAAAGGCGTTAGCCTACATTTTAGCCGTGTTTATATTGTGTATATATGTTTATATTATATTATTGTCATCATTCTTTACTCGTTTTTAACTCTCCACTGCTGCTGCAACATCGAGAATTTCCCCATTGTGGTAAAAATAAGGCTCATCTTATCATTATCTTATCATTATCTTTATTATTATCTTATCATTATCTTTATAATTATCTTGTCTTAGCTGATTGTCATGCTTAGCTCACCTGTGGAGGGGTGTGTGTGTGTGTGTATTGCAGGCGTCCTGTGTGTTGTGTAATTTTAATGTTGTTCCAGTCTGATGAATGGTTTATTCATGAATTATAATAGTAATAATAATAATAATAATGCATCAGTTTTATATTGCAATTTGATTTAACACGGGGAAGTTTAAGGTGACAAATGACCAAATAATTGCCTTTAGACTAGTATAATATTTGTTATTTATGTATGTTAACCATCACAAAGCTGCCCTGTTTGCTGGAGCTGATTGTTATGGATAGCTCACCTGTGGAGGGGTGTGTGTGTATTGTGTGATGTATTGTGTAATGGGGAGGAGAGAGCATAACAATGGCTGTCAGTTTTAAATCAGTATCTATTTTTTTAACTATGAAGGCTAATAATGGGCTATTGTGACTAAATACTCATATGAAATGTTTTATTATTCTAGATTACAACGATAGAGATGGAGAGCAAGAGCCATGAATGCGACGTGTGCAGCAAAAAGTTCACTGAAAAGTCGAACCTGACGCGGCACATGAAGCTTCATGGTCCAAAGATGCACAACTGCAGCGTGTGTGGGAAGCTGTTTAGGACTGAGCCCCTGTTACGCGCCCACATGAGGATCCACCAGTACCCCAGCATCCCTCTGTACAAGCAGGGCCAGGCCCGGCTCCAGTGCAGCGATGCAGCCACGGCTGTGGCAGGGGCTTCCAGCAAGGCGGTGGACCCGACCTGGCTGGATCCCCAACTGGCGGAGGCTGCTGCCAAGCAGACTGGTGGGGAGCTGTGGAGAGGCCAGTTGGTGATCATCTTCGGGAAGTATTCTGGACAGTCATTCCGATGGCTCCTCGAGAATGATGTCGGCTGGGTGGTGTGGCTGCTGGCCGAGTATTGCCAGAAGGGTGAGAGGAGCGAGCAGCTCAAGTGGCAAAAGGAGCGCATGCTGGAGTATGTGCGGGACTTCCCTTCTGTCACCTGTCACCTCGACAAGAAGTTGAAGGTATGCTCATGCTTTTTTTTAGTCAGCACTGGTGTTGTTGTACATAGCAGAGCTGTGTGTGTGAGTATCTTACAGTTGTGTGTGAGTATCTTACAGTTTCATACTTTATTTTCTGCAGAAAAAGGCAGCAGTGCCTGCGGCTAACTCGCAGGCCCAGCATGACTCTACCTACGCCAGCGACGCAGAGCTGTTGGCTGCTGCAGGTAATATATGTCATGCTAATATGTACATGAAATATGCATTGCATTGGATGTTTGTGCTATGTTGAATTTATTATCACATCAGATTTAAAGGAGCCATCTGTAAGATTCTGGGTGAAACTGGAACTGCAATCATATGAAGCCGTAGCCGATGTAAGAAATTACTTAAAAAATGTCCAAAATAGGTCAACAAAAATATCCACAGAAGTTCTGGATACTTTAGAACCCTCCACCTCCCCCCGATTGGGAGATTTCATCCAAGTACTCCCATCCAAGTACTAACCAGGCCCGACCCTGCTTAGCTTCCAAGATCAGACGAGATCGGGTGTTTTCAGGGTGGTATGGCCATAAGCGAGAGAAGCAGCCGCTAAAGGCCTACTTCTAGCTCCGTTTAACCCACAGCTATGCTGTGTGTCTGAGGCACGGTTCACATTGATCCTTTGCAGACGCTGCCTTGCTCCCTCACACAAAGTGCGCCTGCGCTCACAATTGCTGCTGCTTCCTCCACCTTCCCTCTGCACTGATCAAACTGTACGCCTGTGTTTTTCAACCTTGGGGCCGTGTACCCACGCGTGGTGGCCTGGAATGTCTAGTAATTAAAAAAAAAAATAAAATAAATAAACATTTAAAAAATGCTGGTTAAAAACATTTTTGTTTATTTTTTTTGTCATTTTTAAGATACTATTTTTTTTTTAAAATTTAAACACCATCACACATTCTCAAACAACTGTATTCTATATGTTCACTGCCTCAAATATAACTGTAGTTAAAAAACTAAAAAAGGTGAAATAATGAAATCAATAAATATTTGATTATTAACTAAAAATAGAAATACTATATTTGTATTTTTTTAGATTATTATTCGTTTTCAAAATAAAACACAATTTCAAAAAACTTTATTCAATACGTTCACTTCCTCAAACAAATTTAGTTCAAAAATACAGTAGAAAACATTGATAATTAAATAGTTAATTAATAGAACACATAATAATTAAATAATATTTTTTGTAAGTTTTTAGATTAATATTCATTTTCAAATTAAAACACCATCACGCAAATTCGTACAACTTTATTTTAAACTTTTATGTCCTCGACTATAAATGTAACTTAATAGGAAATAAAGTATACAAATGTAATCATCAAATAGTTAATTCATTAAAAAAGGGGAAAAAAAATTCTACATTTATAATTGTTTAGATTTCTATTCTTTTTCAAATTAAAACACCATCACACAATCTCAATGAATTGTAATCTGAGTGCACGTCCTCAAGCATAAATTTAGATTAAAAAATACAGTTAACATTTTTTATAATAAAATGATAATTAAAAAAATATTATTTTTATAATTTTTCAAGATATTACTATTATAAAAATTAAATCATTAGAAAATTAATTGTTAAATTGAAAAAAAAATCAAATTTTTGTAATTTTAATATTACTATTGTTTTTCAAATGGTCTTTTTTTCATTTCCTGTTTTTCAGACATGTACTTTTGCACTCCTTCTGTATATTTTTGCCTTCATTTTGTGTACGTCATAGTGATTTTGTATGTTTTGGAGTTGTTTTGTGTAAATATTTTCTGGATCATTTTGTGCGCTTACTGTTGGGGGTGCACAAAGTCAGTCCGTGGGCCACCAGTTGCCCATGTCTGCTATAATGGGTGACGTGTAAATATATTTTGTGCATGCGTGCGTTGAAAATAACACTGATAAAAAGATTTTTTGGAGTAAAGTGGTGATGGCGCCCCCCTGTGGAAGTTTGAATTCGAAGTGAGCAAAACTTAGAGCACCCAATTGTGCAACATAAAATCCTAATCTATGTTCAATTGCCTTTGAATCGATATATCACAAAACTATTTCCCCATAAATTTGGAAATTTACAGAAATAGAGGTGGGCCCCTGAGATCCATTTGTTACGGCTGAATTTGCGGTTGACCTCATTTGGAGACATGATTTATTGCTCTGGTTGAATGATGGAGTCCAGGCGGAGCATTGATGGTTTTATAAAAAAGATTTATTATAAGATAAAATAAAAAGGAGTAAAGAAGAAGCTTCCATCCTGAAAGAATGAAAAACAAAGGCTGTGGCAAAGCAAAAATGAAAAACCCGTTCAAGACCCGTTCCAACGCTCTGACTAACAGTTTCAAAGCTTAAGCTTTTTATACAGATAAGAGCAAAGTTCCACTCTGGGGTAAGGAGGAGGGGAGAGTCAGATGCCCAATAGTGGAAAGATTTGAGGATGATGAAGACGTATATGTTATGAGGAAGATGTGGCGCCACTCTTATCTCCTTGATAGTGTGTGTGTGTATCTGCATGTGAGCAGAGACTCTGGCCTTGGCTCTGTTGCACTGAGTACGATCTGTACTGTTTAATCATGATTCAGCAAAGTGCAAAGAGTGATGGAGTCATCATGTATTAAAACATGACAAATTGTACACATGAACATACATTTGACGATATGATGATGAATATAAAAATGACCATAACATTCCCCACTTTTGGTCGCCCTCAACGACCAAATCAAGAAACAAAATTATTATATTCAGGGCTAACTTTTGTGAGGCACAGATATATCAAGAAAATGTGGAAATAAACTTCTTCATCATTATTATCAATGGCATGAATCATCAAAAATCATCCTTTATTACATCTAGATAAGCAAAAAATCATCATTTGCATCAAGGACATCACTCGTCTTCATGGGCTGAGTTCAGTGGTAACTGGGGTAACCAATAGCACTTGATTGGCGGCATCATGAGTGAAGAACCTTGAGTATTTTCCTCAATCGTAGCAGAAGGGGTTATGACTGTATTCCTGCAGCTAGGTGTGAGGTTGTCCACCCTCAACCTAGCTATAAGCATTTGGTGTGGCTTATAAACAAAGTTAGGCCCTTGTTCTAGAGCGTTTTCTTGTGTGTGTCGTGAAAAAGAAAATCTCAGTGGCCTTGTCGGTTCCCCCTTCATTGTTCGGTCAGCCTCCGTCTCAGCATCAGCTGGTGTCGGCAATCATCTTGGATCCATGTCGCCCGCTCCGCGACCTTCACTGCCGTGTGGGTCGTTCATTTCCGGTCGGCGTTGTAGATGATTGGTTGTTGTCTGAGGAAGGGTAGTCTCCACACACCTGGCAACCTCTCTTGGGATCGGCTGGTACCTGAACAGAAGGGGGGGAAAAACACCAAAACAGAACTCTTGGGATTGGCTGGTACCTGAACACAGGCGTGATCCCACTACTGAGGCTTTAGCTGGTACCTGGTACCTGGTAGGCTTTAGCTGGTACCTGAACAGAAGGGGGGGGGAAAAAGCACCAAAACAAAACCAAAACTTTTCAGATCCTAAAAGAATCACACAATGGTTAGGTGTGGGTTAGTGAGCTTTTAGCCATGCTAGCTCTGTAGCCCATTCGCACGTGAGTGGGAAAATATGAGGCTGAAAGAAAAGTAGGAAGTATTAATTCGATTCTCTTTTCCTGGAGCAAGAAGAAGCATAGCTGGAGTTGCAGTGATTATCTGTGGTACGTTTACTTACCTGGTGAGAAGCAACAATTTGAGAACCACTGTTTACAAGGACATGCAAGTCGGACAGAGAAGTCTGGAGTGTGATTACATGTCTTCTCAAGATGAATACATACAATTGGGAGACATGGAGATGTGAGAAAGCTAAATAAGTTTAACAAATAAATAAATAATGTTATTTATTTGACTGTAACCGTTGTGTAGAATTTCTAGTATAGTAGGAACTGTTATAATTTGGTACCACGGGGTACCGTAGGTATCGTGCAACTATAGGTTTATCATCATCATTTCTCACTCACTCACAACCTTATTTGCACACTCTTGGACTCAAGGAGGCAAAGATGAGGTCAAAGCATTTTACTGACATAACAAAACAACACGCTTCTCACACAAGTACCGTTTCTCCCCTTAATGACCTGCTATCAGTCTGTCATACAAATATGGGACAAAAACATGGGTGATATTTATATATAGATCTATTTATCAATCTGTGTCTTAATAGTACATAAATTACAAGTTCTAAATAAAATCCACATGAGCCAAATTAAAAGTTAGAGCCTTTTAATAACTGAAGTCTCAGGGCATTAACGTGGACATGAAAAGTAACATTTAAATGAAAAAAATAGATATAAGATAAAAGCTTCTTTAAAAATATAAATAAGTGATAAGTCAACAAATAACTAACAACAATATTATATTAGCATTGTGCTGAGTTTTCACCGTGTTTGTCCATGTTGTGAAATGGCTGGATCAGCTTTTTCTGTAAAAACCACCTGCTTCCCTTTTGGCCTCTTTAATCTGGCAGGTTTATCTTATGTAGCCACCAGAGGTATAAAGAGTACTGATATATCCTACTCAAGTAGAAGTACTGTTATTTGAAAGAAATAGCACTGATTATCTAGGTAGGTACTTTGAACATGATTTAATCAAGGTAAAAAAGTTTAGTTGTTCTCTAGTTCGATTGGAGAATAACTAAATGACAAAAAAAAAAAAAAACACTTACAAAGCTGCTTTCTCCTTTCTTACCACATGGTGGCAGTCTAAGCACAAATCTTACTGAGCTCAGAAAATGTGTTTTGATACAATGTGGACCGACCTGCATAAGAAGAAACCAAATCGATCAGGACAAATGACCATCTATTCTATATGTTCTTTGATATAAATAAATATGATCAATATAAATAGGCCATGTAAAAAATATTGTCCTCCAAAACAATTTAAAAGCTTTCTTTTTTTCAGTTTTTAATAATTTTATAGGTAATAATATAGTACCCATGTTGACTTTTGGAAATATAATATTATTTTGACATAACATAGTTATTGCGTTAAACTCTGCAGAAAAGCTTGGTGATTAGAAATCGCCTTCATTTTAAATCCACATATGGATTGGATTTAGATAATCATCTGTAAAGCCATTATTAAACAATCTTCTGATAGGGCAATCTCTGTTAAAGTTGTAATATTGTAATTAAAATAAAATTGGCGCATAAAAACTGTCATTTACAATTTAACTAAATGCAAAACTGGGGAAGCTTTTTACAGTTCTGTGGCTTACACATATGTAGTTAAAATGATTAAAATAGGTTTCATATCATAACTTGTCCTCTTAAGGATCATTTTACCATTAAAAGAAAAAGAAAATCTAGGGCTATATACTGACACAAAAAATGTTCAGACGCCCACACCAAAAATATTAAGGCTAATATTTTCATGAATAACAAAGCCTAACAAGGTAACCAAGTATTGAGACAGAAAATTAGATAAAAGATAATATTTTTTACTGTATTCTACAGCTGACTTAAGACATGGGTCAAAACCGACCTGGTATCATAACCGATTGTTACAGAAAACTGAAGTTTTATGGGGTTATTTATTAAAGACTCAGTAATTGTGATTAATTGTAATTTAACTTTAGTAATTCAGAACATAAATGTAATTGAATTTCAGTGGAAAATATGCTTCTATTTTTAATTGTAATTGGAAAAAATGCCCATCAACGTAATCATAATTGCGTTGTAATTGAACATGGATAATTGAATGCGTAATTGTATTTTTAAAATGTAATTGACTCCAACCCTGATTCAAGCTAAAGTTTACATGCACTAGATTTACAACCTTTTAAAATGATTGCAGTAACAAAAGTGGTGAAGGGGTATAGAAGATTCATTGAAAAGATAAAACTAACCTGAAAAAAACCAGCAAGACACACTGTATTTATTACACAATATTTATTAACAGCAATTCTAATTAGAAAATCAACTTTTTACACAAGAATGAGAATGAAGGAGATGTAAATAAAGTTTTCTCAGAGATTTCATCATCAGAGTCTTGCCTCTGTTTAGTTCCCTCTGTGCAGATGTTGAGCAAAAGATGGAAAGGAGGTCTTGTATCTCAGGGATGAAAGTTATGTAGATTTGTATGGGGGTACCAAGTGTAAAAATGTAGTATAAAAGTTGTAGCGAACACATTTTCATTATTTATCTCACTTTTCTCATATTTAGCACGTTCCTACATTTAACCACTTAGAGGTAAAAAAAAAAGCATTAAATCTAAATGGTATATGTTATATCTAATTGTTAAATCTATATCTAAATTCAATTCAACTCAACCTTAACTTTAACTTTATTTATATAGCGCAAAATACAACAAAGTCATCTCAAAGCGCCGATTAAAATATAAAGTCCATCGTAAAAAAGAAGAAAGAACCCAACAAGATCCACATGAACAAGCATTTAGCGACAGTGGGAAGAAAAAACTCCCTTTTTTTATAGGAAGAAATCTCCAGCGGAACCAGGTTCAGAGGTGGCAGCCATCCGCTTCAACTGGTTGGGTTAGTGAACAGAGGGACAAGTTGACTCGCAAAATCTTATATCTAAATGTTAAATCTAAATATTAATTCTAAATCTAAATTTAAATATTAAAATTAAATCTAAATATTAAATCTAAATTTAAATATTAAATCTAAATATTAAATATTAAATCTAAATATTAAATCTAAATATTAAATATTAAATCTAAATATTAAATCTCAATCTAAATATTAAATCTAAATTTAAATATTAAATCTAAATTTAAATATTAAATCTAAATTTAAATATTACATCTAAATATTAAATCTGAATATTAAATCTAAATATTAAATCTAAATTTAAATATTAAATCTAAATATTAAATCTAAATTTAAATATTAAATCTAAATATTAAATTTAAATCCAAATATTAAATTTAAATCCAAATATTAAATATTAAATCTAAATATTAAATCTAAATTTAAATATTAAATCTAAATTTAAATATTAAATCTAAATATTAAATCTCAATCTAAATATTAAATCTCAATCTAAATATTAAATCTCAATCTAAATATTAAATCTCAATCTAAATATTAAATCTAAATTTAAACATTGAATCTAAATATTAAATCTAAATGTAAATAGTATATGTTAAATCTAACTAACTGGTCAGTAGTATTTTAACAGCCAATCTTCAGCACAACGTCCAGCATTTCCCACATGACTGACTATTTACAAAACACACACCGTCTCCTTCACCTTACTCTACTTTGCCCCACCAAAGCGCCTCTTCCTGCCACAGCTCCCCCTACAGGCTCCACCCATTACTACGTTCCTCTGCTCACACCTTTTCCGTTCAGTCCATAATCACAGCCAGGCCCCCTAAACCCTACAAAAATGACACTAAACGCATAACACGGCCCAATCCCATCCTCCGTCCACTCCCTCGTTCCTCACAGCCACCCTCAACGCTGAAAATACTGAAACTGGCTCTCCTTAACACCCGTTCACTGAACAATAAAGCACTTATCCTACATGAATTCATAACAGACAATAACCTGGACTTCCTCTGCATCACTGAAACCTGGCATAAACCTCTGGACTATTTCTCACTAAACCAAGCCACTCCCCCTGGTTACACTCACATTGAACAGCCCCGTCTCACTTGCCGGGGCGGTGGCATAGCCTCAGTCCATAAAAAAGCCCTCAACATCAGCACCATATCCACAACATCCTTTCAGTCATTCTGAATCCCTTGCTCTACTGGACTGCCACAACTTCACTCAGCAAGTCAACTTCCCCTTACACACCCATGGCCACACCCTAGATTTAGTCTGCTCCACCGGTCTCACCATCCAGTAACTTTCCAGTACTGATCTCTGCATCTCCGATCATCTGGCTATCACCATGGACCTCCACCTCCCCCTCCCCACCCTCCACCCCAACGACAAGCAAACCATTTGTTTTAGAAACCTGAAATCCATCTCTCATGATTTTTCCACTTCTCTTCTTAACCTTCTGTCTGCCCCCCCCCCCCGCTCTCTGACGACCCCACGGACCTTGTTAATCATTACAATAATTGCCTCTCCTCCTGCCTCGACCAACTTGCCCCCTCCAAAACCAAATTAGTCTCATTTACACACACCGCCCCCTGGTACACCCCCAACCTCAGAAAACTAAAAACCCACAAACGCCAACTTGAACGTCTCCACATAAAAAAAAGGTTTAACAGTCCATCTCCAAGCCTACTCCGATCACCTTCAACTATACAAAACTGCCCTGAACACCGCCCGCTCTAACTACTACTCTAACCTTAACCTAAATGTTTCACACATTTGCTAATTGACCCCACCCCTTGGAACCTCAACCAATACACAAGCAGAAACGTGAATGTTAGGTCTAAATACGTTAAGACCGTTGCTAAAATGTGAATGTTGGGTCTAAATACGTTAAGACCGTTGCAATCACATCTCAGAGAGAAAAACACTATCTGACTTAAAAGGCGACCAGAGGCAGAGAGGTGCGAGCTGCAGCTCGGAGAAAAACCCAACAAAAAGAGACACAAAAGTCCGATATAAGTTGGATTGCTCTGATGGTGATGCCTCAGAACTAGGTATTTATTATAGAAAACATAGACCACACCCAGAGGGCTGTGCAACAGCGCTCTGGGTGCAGGATTAATACCATATATGGTAACACAAAAACTTTGGGGGAGAAACGGCTCATATGTCCATGCAGTGGGTCACATACCCACACTGGCCCAAACTAGTTTAAACCAGCTATGGTGGACAATGGATATGTTTTGCAAACACACACACACACACACACACACACACACACACACACACACACAGTTAATCATGGATAATTTCATATTCTAACTATCGTTTAATCATTTAACTATAACTAATAAAGTAATAAAAACCACACAGACTATAACATATCTTACATATCCGCCCTGTTGTGGGTTTGGAAAACATCAAGCAGACGGGCGTCTTCACAGGTTTACCCGGTGCCATCATAGGACCAAAACAACAGGGATGACCACCGTGAGGTGGGGCGAAAACCCGACAGCTAGTACGGGAAAAATTCCCCACCGTCCCCCCCTGCTGGGGCGAACATCGATTCTGATCCACGGTGATCTGGAGACAGTTCAGGGTGTATGTACAACTGATGACCCAAAACCATGGTGTTGAAAATAGGGCTTTAGGTCTCAGTGTGTGTTTGGAGTTGGTAAGGGAGGGTCAGAGGTTACCAGCACATAACCCTCAGTAGCAGTGAACCTTTACCGCTCACTGTGATGATGGGAAGGTGTGGCAGGGTCTTAGTCCATCAATGGGGCAGATGGGGAGAGACCCATAACATGGAGTTGGTACTCTGGGGAGGCCTGAACCTGCATAGCACCGATGATCATGTTGTCTATGCCTTTCTTCACACAGGGGACGATGCAGCAGCAGGCAAGACCAACGACCAGCAGCACAGCCAGAAGAGGGAGACCCAGACGTAGCAGGAATTGGAACCAGGAGCCTTGGAACAGCCAGTCCCACCCGGATGAATGGACATTGGACTCGTCAGCTGACATGGCACCTTCCAGGTTGCGGAGTGTTTGCAGGGCGTCTTCGATGGACTCCGAGGAGTTATTAGGTATGTATGTACAGCAGGTAGCACCCACCATAGCACACACACCACCTGTGGAAGCTAAAATCGTATCTAAAGCCATACGGTTCTGAATAGCCATTTGCGCGGTGGCCGCTGTTCTAGCATTCATTTTGTTATTAACAGCTAAAGATGCATTAAGAAGCATGTGAAAGCGGTATTGGAGGGTCTCTACCATAAGGGAATTCTTACCCACGCCTATATTAGGGAAAAGAGCATGAACGACTTTTTGACTAGTTGACCAATATCTATGTTCGTGAGGGACGTCCGAGCCCCATATTGCATCATGAGGTGTGAAGGTTATAATCTCACGACGAGAACGACTAGGCATTGTCATATGAACTATGAAAGACCCATCTGTGACTGCTACTGGTACACAAACGGCTGACATATTAATTGGAGGGGAAGGATAAACTTTATCACCGCACTTCAACCAAACACCGTCTCTAGCAAACATTGGGACAACCGTACGAACGTTCTGAACGGTAGCACAATGGTTTATGTCTACTGATGGTAGACCTTTGGTGTTAGTTGGTGGACCAATAAATCGTACGCATAACGGATAGCAGCGAGTATAATTACCACAGGGGACAGCATTCGTGTTTAGGTGTTTAGCAGCCTGACCTAGGGGCTCGAGGGTTTTTAGCATTGGTAGAACAGGAGGGCACGGGGTCGCGGACTTATTTTGTAAACATTCTAGTACTTTCTTTGAGTCAGGGGCTGGCAGGGACGCGGACAACAGAGTCGGGGATGTTACAGCGTGCGGCAGATGTGAGCAAACATAGCAACTATCATTAGTTACTGTTCGTGCAGATAGTTCTACCATACGGTACCAAGAATTAGCGCGCAGACGATGATGGACGTGATTATTCTGTTCAGACAGTAATGCGAGTAACGAGTCAGGTTCTTCTGTTGGCATAGGTTTTGCATTTATAACTCGTATATTCTGTCTAACCTCAGGTGATAACACTATGTCCATGCGTGGTTTAACTACAATGGGAGTGGCCGGAGGTGTAATACAAATATCCACCCAAAAGATGGGATCTGTCCCTTGTACGTCAGGGCAGAATCCCATAAGCAAACAAGAAGGAGGTACCGCGGTGGTGTTAACGGTTAGGAGTAGGATTTTTTGTTTCTGAACAATTGTTTTTCGCAATGACAGATATGCCGCTGTAACGGTACGTGTAGATGGTGTGAGGGGCCAGGTAATAGGGGTGTAGCTTGTATGGAGGAGTACCTCAGACCAACCATGAGTAGACCATGATTGGTCTGCTCCCCGGACTTGCATGTACCATTCATAATTTACATAGTCCTTACCATGTTTCCATGGTGTGTAGCCTTTATTAGCCAGAGCCTCTAGTGGAATTGTAACGTCACTTAAAATGTCCGGTATTTGTGGTATGCACATAACGAGGTTAAAGCCCCCGGGGCATCTACCTATGTAATCATACCAAGGTGAGCTTAGAGCCCCTGCTAGCACTTCCTGGGATCCCACGAGGAGGAGGAGGAACAACAGATCCATCTCTGTGTTACTAGGGTGTATCACCTGCTGTGGTGGGTTTCTGTACCTTTTTCCCGTGTGATTGGTGTATCCACGTCTGTCTTTCAGCTATCTTAAATGCAGTTGGTGTGGTTAGCAGAACTGTGTAAGGACCGTCCCACCGTGGAGTACACCAGTGTTTTCTCTTAATCACCTTGATGAGGACCCAATCACCAGGACGAAGGGGATCTGAAACAGGTAAAGAGAGACTAGGCAGTGTATTAGCTTCAACAATTTCAGCATCTGTGAATAATTTAACCATCCATTTTGTTATTGGATCCAACTCTCCCTCCTGATCCTGCACCCACTTAGAACTGGTGAGGGGTAGGTGAAAAGGTCGTCCTGTGACAACCTCAAAGGGGGTCAAACCCTGTGTGTTTGGTGTTATGCGCATGTACATTTCTACCAGGTTAACACACTCTGGCCAGGGCCTGTTTGTTTGTTCTACAGCTTTTTTTAATCTGTTTTTAATGGTACCATTGTTGCGTTCTACCAATCCAGCACTAGCCGGGTGGTAGGAGCAGTGATGTTTTAATTCAATGCCCATGGCCTCTGTCAGCAGGAGTATTACTCTGTTAACAAAATGGGGTCCATTGTCGCTCCAAATCTGTCGTGGGATGCCATGTTGAGGTATTATTCGTGTCAAAAGGGCCTTTGCCACTGTCATTGCATCATTTGTTTTAGCGGGCACTATGGTGACCCATTTTGAGAATGAGTCCACCAGAACCAAACAATACGTATACCTCTGAATAGTGTGCAGTGTTATGAAATCCATCATAATGACCTCAAAAGGATATGTACCAGCTGGTGTTTTACCCCGAGGGGGCCTAACATTACCCTGAGGATTATGACGACAACAGATGATACACTGACGACAAAAGTTTTTAAAATGGGTTTGGAGTCCTAGTGGTATATGAAATGACTGTTTGACTATGTCTACCATCCCTCCTGTTGAGACATGGGCCAACCCATGGCTCATTCTAGCAACGACGTCAAACAAACATCTAGGCAAACATGGCTTGTCATTTAACATAAATACTCCAGAGTCATTTTTAACAGCACCTTCAGTCACCCATTTTGTTTTCTCACTTTCAGGAGCGTTAACATGCATATCAATCAGGACTTCATCCGGCAAGCAAAGTGGTACAACATCAACAGGCAACAACTGGACAGTAAGTGCTTCAGTAAAAGCAGCTTTTTTAGCTTCAACATCAGCTTTCGCATTGCCCAGAGAGACAGCATCAGTGGCGCCAGTATGTGCTTTGCATTTACATATCGCCAATGATGTAGGTAAGAGGACTGAAGCAAGAAGGTCTTTTAACAGGGAGGCATGTTGCACAGGCTTTCCACTAGATGTCTTCATACCTCTCCTAGCCCACTGAGCAGCAAACACATGAACTGTGGAAAAAGCATACTGGCTATCAGTGTAAATTGTGACTTTCTTGCCTTTGAAAAGTCTACAGGCTTCTGTCAAGGCCACGATTTCAGCTGCCTGTGCAGACTGATTTCCAGCCAATTTGCCTGATTTCAACACAGTGTCGCATGTAACTACTGCATAACCAGTATGATTTGTTCCATCAGGTGCTTTGGAGGAGGAGCCATCTACAAACACTACATCTCCGTCTTCCAATGGAATGTCTGTCAAATCTGGACGTGGCTTGCATGTCACCGACACTAACTGTCCACAGTCATGCGGTGTCCCATCGTCAGCTGTTGGTATCAATGTAGCTGGGTTAAAAGCAGCACAGCGCTTTAAAATGAGGTTGGCTGGGGTCAACAAGGTGTTAGTAAGGTGTAAAAACCTGGCAGGAGATAAGAATGACATTTTTGTTTGTGTTAACAGGATGTCAACTGCATGGCTGACTAACAGTGTCAAAGGATGGAACAACACTACTTCAGCAGACGCGTGCACAGCCATGGCTGCGGCGCAAACCGCCTGAACGCAATGGGGAAGTGCCCTAGCCACATCATCTAATCGTTTAGAGTAATAGGCTATTGGTCGTTGCTTCTCACCGTATTGCTGTAGTAGTACTGATGTCATGTAACCGTTCTTACAGTCAACAGACTGTGTAAATGGCTTGTTGTAATCTGGCAGCGCCATCACCCCTGTTCCTGTTATGATTTGTTTCACTTTTGTAAATGCTTCTTCCGCGTCAGGTGTCCACTGCAAAGGTGCGCTTAAAGTTTGATGTGTATCTAACATTAGGTTCTGTAATGGGGCAGTTATGATAGCATAATCAACGATCCACGACCTGCAATAATTCGCTAGGCCTAAAAAGGCCATCATTTGTCTGACGGTAAGCGGTTTTGGTGCCATTTGTACTGCTTCCTTACGTGATGTAGTAAGTTCTTTCCCTTCAGCTGAAATGTTATGACCAAGGAATGTTACTTTTTCCTGTGTAAATTGTAGTTTCTCTAATGAGGCCTTATTTCCTGTTTTTGCCAAATGTGTGAACAGCCTGATTGCCTCTGTTTCATTTTCCGCTTTGGTGGGACTGGCCAATAAAATGTCATCAACATAAACAATTATCTGTGTGGTCTCTGGCCATGTGTGGTGGCTGATGCACCTGTTAATCTCCGCTGAAAAGATAGTAGGGCTATCACAGAACCCTTGTGGAAGGCGAGTGTAAGAGTATTTTTTGTTCTCAAATGTGAATCCAAACCAACCCTGCGCTGTACTATGAAGAGGGATGGAGAAAAATGCATTACTTAAATCAATTACAGTGAACCATTTTTGATGAGGTTGTAATTCATTTAACAATGTGTGTGGGTCTGGTACATTTGGAGCTCGTGATTTAACAGCCTGATTTACTGCTCTTAAATCATGTACCATCCTCCAGCCGCCCTGTGGCTTTTTCACAGGGAAGATGGGGGTGTTGCATTCAGCTGAGTCATGTTCCTGTAACACGCCTGCAGTCAGTAAATCATTAATAACAGGCTTTATTCCTTCTTTTGCATCTGATTTGAGTGGATACTGTCTAATTCGAGGCCTGTGAGATGTGGCTGGATCTATGGTTACAAATGTTGCGGTTGTCATAAGTCCAACATCTGTTTTTGATTTAGCCCACAGACATGATGGCACTGAAGGAAAGTCATCTGATTTCAGAGTGCACATAGACAGTCATGCATCCAAATGCACAGCAGGGGGCGCCAAAGTACACCAGTTCAACATTTGTTTTTTCACAAAGCCACAAAAGGAGCCTCTGTATGTGAATACATTGTGTCTCTCCTTCCTCCACAGGTCACTCTTGACAGGAAGTGCAGCCAACAGTTCATTTGCATCTTTCCATTGTTTGTGTGCCGGTTTTTGTAAACATATATGTGGAAACCGTGGGGGGTTTATTGGTGTCAGCTCTGGAGGCAACGTCACTCTGATTATAATCCATCCATCTGGAGACCAACAAACGTCTGTCAATGTTATTTTCTGTGGTGACAATCGCAGAAACTTTTCCTCCCAGGCTTTAGCAACTGCTCTGCCCTCAGGAGACAGGTCTGGTCTCCTTAGCCAGTCTGGTTGACCTGGCAGGGGTCCTTCAGGTCTGACATACATCATTGTAACATGTAGTGGCCACTGTGTCTGTGTTTCTGTAGGAACGACAAATGTTTTAGCTATTTTAGCCCGCAGTTCTTCCATAGACCCAACCACTGACCGAGGGCCTGTTGACACTGGATCCAATGTATAGAATTTATTAGGAATGACTGGGCTTTGCAACACCATAAGTGATTCTTTAGTATCTGATAAAAATTTCTTTGGCACTATTCCATTAGCCGTTGGCACTAAACTGATCTGTAACTTGCTGAGGAGATCCCTTCCCATTAAATTGAAGGGACAATCAGTTGTCAAAATAAATGGGTGTGTGTAATATGAACCATCTTCATCTTGCACAATGACCTCCTCAGACCAACATGCATATTGAGGCTTTCCACCTACTCCCACTATGCCAATAACCTTTTTGGAAGTGACTACGCCCTCCACCTGATCACGGAGGACAGAAACATCAGCTCCAGTATCACACAGAAAAGTGACTGGTGTTTGTTTTGGTCCCACCAACAGTGTACGTTTTGGGTATTTGTCATGTGTTAATGTTACAGCTGCATAAATGGAGAAATCAACAAAATGATTTGGATTTAAAGGTGGGGGATGTTCATATTCTGCAGGTAAATCATTGTCATATTGATCAGCATCCTCATCTTGCCCTAAAAAGGCTATGTCACACTCTGAGGTTTCATTATCTGTTCCGGAGTCACTGATTACACTTCCCTCCGGCCAGTCCTGGCGTCATTGCCTAGGAGTTTGCCCGAACGGCGTATGGTCTGTCTTTTGCTTTCTTTTTGGGCAGTCTCTTGCCATATGTCCTTCCTCATGACAAATGAAACATTGTCTTTTTTCTCGATCTATTTTTGCTTGTTTTTCCTCATCAGGCGTTCTGGTGCGATATGGCTTTTTTCCCTGTCTTTTAAACCCTGAGCGTTGGCTCACCAGGGCTGCAGCCATGGCCTCAGCCAATACATTAACATTAGCTGACTCAGTTTTTGCTTTCTTTTTCTCAGTGACTTCATAAGCATGTTCGGCCCATTCCATTAGCTCTGGAACAGTGAGGGTGCGGTGTGTGACACAGTTTGCTTTTATGAAATCTGACACGTTTGGCAACAAACCACTGATTAACCACATTTTTAGCTGTATTTGGTATGGATTATCCACCAGCGGAGAATGAGGAAGCCCGCTATTAGTCCTAAAAACCGTTTCTAAACGGGCACGATATTCCATTGGCGTCTCGTCTGATTTCTGACGACACGCACTTATTTCTTCGTGGCTTGGGGGTTTTGTGTAAGTCGCCCTCACTCTTTGCATCAGTGCTTCAACCTGCTGTCGCAGCTCATTAGAGTTATGTGCTAGGGGCTGACGGTTAACTTGTCTCCCGGTAAAACCGCCCACCACTACTGGATATCGGTGTCTAAGTGTTAGTTTTAAAACCTTTTCCACCTCCAGTCCATTTAAATGCCATGTCTCAATCAACCCACATACTTGTTCAGCATAAGCAGTCGGGTCCTTCTCAACGTCACATACGCCCCTACAGGCATCTAATGCTTCCTGCTCCGTCCATGGGCGAAACAACAACAGCTGTGGGGGATGTGCACCCTGTAATGGATCCTGTGGGTTTAGGAATTCTCCTGCACGAGGGTTAGCTACCTCAATCATAGGCAAAATTGGATATAGATTTTCCTCTATCCCCGCCTGGGCTATGTGATATTGCTCATCCTCCTCACTGTTAACACTTTCTTTCATCTGTTTTGACTTTTGTTTAGCTGCCCTAGTCACAGGTCCCTTTGTTTCTTGTCCTGCAACTGCTCCCCCCTCTTGTAAACCCCCTGCGGCCCCATTCTGTTGCTGATTTGTCTCCTCAACTCTACGCGGTACACACACGGTCTCATCACAAGGCTGTATTTTAGCTGCTGCTAACACTTTCTGTTTCCTTCTCTCTTCACCTTTCTCTATCTGTGTTTTCCTAATACTCATAGCATCTTTCCAGATACACACTACTCTTAAGTGGTCTGCTATTAACTCAGCCTGCTTAGGACGTAACTTTTTTAATGCCTTCACTCTTTTTCCTTTACACCAGATGGACACTTTCTCTATTCCAGCTTCGTCTGACAATTTCCCTGCAAACCCACAATTTTTGTACCAATCTTCTAGATAGCAACAACTACCGGGATACTTTCTCTGCATGAATTTCACATCATTATTTTCCATCAATGCTTTACGCTGCGCGTTACCCATGTTCTCAGCACGGGATTTACAGACACCGTTACAACAAAGAAACACCACAAAGAAACAACACACAAAGAAACAACACACAACAACTCCCGTCTGCCCTCTGTCCCTTTACCACGCCGTGTGAGTATTACGTCACCCACCACGGTCTTCACTCCCCGTTGTACGTCACGGGTACTATGGTGAAAAGAAACAGCTTCTCACCTCGTCAGTGCTCTCCCTGGTTCGTGGGACCCGTCACTCCCCGTCCGGGTCGGTGCTGGAACAAGCTGTGACCACCCCTGCAAAGGAGGGGGTGCCGGCAGTTTTACTAATGGTCCGGTTGCGCCCGCACCGATCCAGACGAAAAGATGTAAGGTCCCGGGTTGCGGCACCAGTGAATGTTAGGTCTAAATACGTTAAGACCGTTGCTAAAATGTGAATGTTGGGTCTAAATACGTTAAGACCGTTGCAATCACATCTCAGAGAGAAAAACACTATCTGACTTAAAAGGCGACCAGAGGCAGAGAGGTGCGAGCTGCAGCTCGGAGAAAAACCCAACAAAAAGAGACACAAAAGTCCGATATAAGTTGGATTGCTCTGATGGTGATGCCTCAGAACTAGGTATTTATTATAGAAAACATAGACCACACCCAGAGGGCTGTGCAACAGCGCTCTGGGTGCAGGATTAATACCATATATGGTAACACAAAAACTTTGGGGGAGAAACGGCTCATATGTCCATGCAGTGGGTCACATACCCACACTGGCCCAAACTAGTTTAAACCAGCTATGGTGGACAATGGATATGTTTTGCAAACACACACACACACACACACACACACACACACACACACACACAGTTAATCATGGATAATTTCATATTCTAACTATCGTTTAATCATTTAACTATAACTAATAAAGTAATAAAAACCACACAGACTATAACATATCTTACAACACACAGCCGCTCCCACCCACCTCTTCACCGATGCCTGCCTGGGTGATATGTATGGCTGGTTCTCTCCCGGCGGTGGAGATCGAGTGCATATCACCCAGACAGGCATTGGTGAAAGGGTGTGTGGGAGCGGCTGTGTGTCTCTCTGCTTGTGTAATGGTTGAGGTTACAAGGGGTGGGGTAAATTAGCATATGTGCGAAATATTTAAGTTCAACATTTAGATTTAGATTTAATATTTAGATATAAGATTAAGCATTTAGATATGATATATAACATTTAGATTTAGATTTAAACATTTAGATTTAACATAGGGGTGGGCGATATGGGAAAAATATCATATCACGATTTTTTTCTTTGTGAAATCACGCTCGCAATTTTATCACGATTTTTTTCACTCAAATCATTTAGACTATTTTAAAGTTATTTTAATAAAACCTTCTTAAAATCATCGCCCGAAATGAAAAATAGGAATAAAAGATAATTTAGGACAAGGTAATTACAAGACAAGTTATTTTAGTCCCAGTCTTTTTACTTTGTTTAACTAAAGTGGTGTAACATTAGCATTAGCAACACTTGCTACATAACATACAGCACATCAGTCTAGTGATTTATATTTGTTATTGAGGTAACACAATCATATTAATAAAATCCTACTTTAAGCAGTGTTTGAACACCTCATTTCACACAGTTTAGACAATCATATTCTTTACAAGATAAAATGTTACTGCTTTGGTTACATTAGGCCTGTGTGATATGGACCAATATTCATCTCTCTATTTTTTTCCTCAATATGGCAATAGGTGATATAAATTCCATTATTATTATTTTTTTTTTTCAATAGTTCTACAAGATAAACAATAATGGGTCATTTTTACACTTGGCACCTCATAGATTTGGGTGGGCAGTAGATAAGCAGTATTGTAGAAAAGGGGTGGGGGGTACCACCAGGTGACCACAACCAGCCCCTCCTCCTCCTCCTCAAGGCCAGCTGATTGGTGTAATGTTCTTTTTATGTCCAGAGACGGTTGCTGTACTGCTTTTTGTCACTGAGAATGTCCTTATTGGCATCGTTGCCCCAGAGATGGTCCTTGTTGGTATTTTTGACTCCTTTAGAAAGTTCTGGAGGGTGGAGCGGATGCTTGTCAAGAATAAGTGGTTTCCCTCATCAGAGAAATGAACTCCGTCTGGAATAAACAGTGATCGTTTGTAGAATCGCAGGAGAGGATGTTCAACAACGTCTCCTTTGAAACAGACAGACGCCCTCTTGACAAAATGATTGATGGTTTTTCTGTCCCTGATGATCTGGGACAGCTTCCCGTACCTCCAGGATCTGCGTTCATTAATGGAGGAGAAGATGATCTTCATTGCAGGGAATTTAATGTGCAATTTGGTAAAGTCCTCTTTAATAGTGTAGGCCAGACTATTTGCACTGTTTATGCCCAGGTTGTTTCCTCCGGCGTGAACCAGGAGGATGTCAGGGGGTCCCTGGGTGGAAAGCTGACCATAAAAACAAGGCAGAACTCCTTCCCACCTCATCCCTCCTTTTCCAAACCACTGCACGTTGGCGTCCAGTCCCAAATTGTCTCCAAAAAACTTTAGTGCAGCCTCCTCGCCCCGCCGGATGTAACTGGAGCCGATTATCCACACTTTGTCCTTTCTCTGTGATCTGTAACATAGACATGGAATCAGGTTAGGATTCATGAAAATAAATACAAAAAAGTACTCATCATTGTCGTTTAGCCTGTCCATGTTTTATCATCATATTAGCTGGAAGTGTGTAGTTCCAGTTACGAGTTAAGCCTCACTTCAGATTGAAAATTCTAATTAAAAGTCAGCTCTGAGATTCTTTTTCTCTCCAATGGCTACAGGTCATTACTTCATACAGTATAAACCAGTGGTTCTCAAACTTTTTTGACTCAAGTACCCCTTTTCTCTTATTTCTGAATCCAAGTACTCCCTTTTATCCGACTACAACATTTTATTCAGAAGTCTGTGAAAAAACAACTATAAAGCACAATGATGGAAACAATGAGTGATAACACACATTTGAAAGAATCTCATTTTGTAAATAAATAGAATGAAACAGTATTTAGTGCCTCCTGAATAGATTTATTTCTATAGATTTTACCATTTACGATCATCTCCTTCATCACGTGGGACCAAGACTGACCCTTGTATTTTCAGTTCATGTTCTAATGATTAGAACATAAACTGAAAATAATAATATTAATATTAATAACTAATCAATATCATTTCTAACATCATTTTGTGTGTTTTTAGTGTCTATTTTGTTGTTGTTTGTCTGTTCTTTTTAATTATTCACTATATTTTTCTCTTATTTTGTGTGTCTTTCAGTGTTGGTAACGTTACTTTAAAAAAGTAATATTATATAGTAATTATAACTATTAATATTAGTTATAGGTACTCACTACTTGATCCAAAAAGTAACTGAGTTAGTAACTTAATTACTCTATAATAAAAGTAACTCATTAACAAGGAAAGTAAGTATTTGCGATACTTAAAAAAAAAAAAAAAAAAACCGTGTGTCATTGTGAGGTGCTTCATTAAATTCTAGTTACTTACAACGGATGTGGACAAAGTCTTCACTCCTGGATATAAAGTACACTTCACATGCACGTTCTTGCCTTTGACCACAATTAAATTAAAGTAGTATTTGTATCGCCACCTTAAAAATAACAACTTTTCATCGGAATGCTCCACGATCGCCATCTCTGCATCTTCATCAAATCTGTAGTGGTTGTGTGTGTGCTGCCACATGTGTAAAAACACTGTCTCTGATTGGCTACCATGAAACATGACGCCGTCTTAGCCAATCATAATCGCTCACCTTGTTTTTAACCCACCTCCTCACTATAGCTGCATATGAAGCCAGGGGAGCTTTCTGATCACAGTTTATTCAATCAATACATGTAACTCACCGCATTTAATGTTCATTAACATTAACGGAGTTGTAATGGCGTAAAAAGTTTATTAGTTAGATTACCCTGTTACTGAAAAACAAACGCCGTTATTTTAAACGCCGTTATTTCAAACACTGGTGTATTTGTTGTTGTTTTGTGTGTTAGCTGGTAATAGTAAGTCATTTTCTCTCTTAGTGTGTGTGTGTTTGTTTGTCCTTTTGTATATTTTTCACATATTTTGTGTGTTTTTAATGTCGTTTTGTAAGTTTCCGGTAAAATTTAGTATGATCATTTTTAACAAGAAATAAACCTCATAAAACCCCATTTTTCAAAGCTTTCTATTGTTAATTTTACTCTATCTCTCTCAAGTACTCCCTGTAGTGCCATTGCCTCCCCCCTAGGGGTACACGTACCCCCCATTTGAGAAACACTGGTATAAACCATACGTTTTCATTATTTCTCCAACATGTGGAGTCTTTCTGATTGACATAAAACTACTACAAAACATTTGGAAGTGAGGCAGGACCATTTTCGAAATAAATATTTACAAAATTATGAAGGAAATAGCTCTAAATATTTGACTTGAGCCCCTCCCAAAAAAAAAATATAAATTAAAAAAACGAATTCATAAAAAAATGTCTTACCTTTCAAGCTGATGCTGCTGGGCCGTCATTTTTTCATCCAGTTCGTCCGGTTTCCTGTTTCCACTGGTAGAAATGTGGTTTCACCACAAGATGTCGTCTGATCAACACAGTTGAAGAAAATTTGTTTGAAGAGCTCCACAAAAATGGTGCTGTTACTCACAGAGATGATGAGCAACTGACAATAAAAGTGGACTGTTAGTAATGGACAGTTAGGCTTGTTCCCCAGGCAACCCAACCTCTCATCTGATTGGTCAACACAGTTTTTTCAGCTCAACAATTGCGTTTAAAGCAAAACAAAACATTTCAGGAAACAAAATGACAAATAATTTATTTTAAACAAACAAAGAAACAAACATACAAACAAAAAAAACTGTTATTGCGATTTTACAAAGAAAAACATTTTTTTGGAGGGGTGGCAATAAGGAAAAAAAATAAATAAAAATCACAATTTTTTCTTTATAAAATCGCAATCATTTTTTTTTTTTTCTCCATTCAGATCATTTAGATTATTTTAAAGTTATTTATCAATAAAACAAACCATTTCACCAACTTAAAATATTGCCCTAAATGGAAAATTTGGATACAAGATAATAAAAAATCATGTAAGCAGTTTATCAAACTGGTTCTATGTACAATTTACATCAAACAAAAATGTCGACAAGTTATTTTTAGTGACACAGCCTTTTTACTTAGTTCAACTAAAGAAGTGTAGCATTAGCAACACTTGCTACATAACAAGGCAGCATATCAGTGATTTTTTTATTTTATTTTTTTTTTTTTAGGTAACACTCATGTTAATAAAATCCTACTTTAAGCCGTGTTTCGGACCCCTCATTTCTCACAGTTTGGACAATTACATGTTTTACAAGATAAAACATTACTGCTTTGTTTACATTAGGTCTGGGTGACATAGACCAATATTCATATCTCTATATTTTTCCTCAAAATTGTGATAGGCGATATAAACTTTTTTTAATTTTATTTTTCAATATAGTTTTACAAGAGAAACAATAATTGGTGAAAGTCAGTGGATAAAAATGTCACAAAGAGCCTTTTATTAATCACTAGCAGCACAATATCAACATTTTGTGTCACTTTTGATTTTTTCCTTCATTGAGGCTGAAATGTGTGATTTAATATTGTCGTGTTGCTAAACCACATTCAGAACGTTGTCTCTTTAAGAAGTGTGTAAACAGTCCCAGAACCCATAAACAAGCCAGAACAAATGTAGTTTATACAATGGAGTGAATGAGTGTGTGTCAGGGTCATTATACTTTTTGAAATGTAATTTGTTTTTATTTGATTTGAGTTTTTCAGATGTTTTATTTTTTTAAGTTAGTTTGTTTAACTAACTAAATAAATAAAAAGCTGACAAAGGAAGTGGAAAATGAACATACATCATTTAAGACCTCGTTTACAAAATATGGACTTTTTCAAGATTTGGAAATTTTCAAGGTGTGGTCTGTTCCCAATCAAGCCTTCCCCACTATCTGACTGCTTGTACACAGAATGATTGTTGGTTTTGTCATGTTCTGTTAGTTAAGTTCAGTTATTCTGTGTCTTTGTTTATTTTGAGTCTCGTCTGGTGTTAACTCTTGTCTGTGTTTTAGGGATTCCTGCTTGTGGCTCCACCCCTCAGTGATGTCTGTGTGAGTGCTTGGTGATTGAGTAGCTCCCTCATGTTTGCACCCAGGTGTGGCCCATTCCTAATCAGGCCTCCTTCACTATTTAAATGTGTGCTTGGTCACAGTGTGGTTGCTGGTTCGTTGTATTATGTTGTCAGGTTTGTGGTCTCCCTTCGTGTGCAGTGTGTCTGGTCTTGCTCCCTGTTCCTGCTCCCCTCCTGTTTTTTGGATTTAAGTTTTGATTTTGAGAATAAACATGGACTGGTTCCAAGAACGTTATGCGTCTATCCTGCCTCCGTCTCTCCTTGCATTTGGGTCCACAACAACAGCAAACCGTGACAGGTTTATTGTCAAGAGAATCAGTGGACATAAAAGCTCCATCAGATGTGCCAATCCTAACTACTTGACAAATATTGTCAGTAAGGAATAATGACACACAGCAGCTTAAGGACACAGCAGGTTATTTTAATTAACTTTACTTTGCAAAATTCAAGACAAATGACAGAAATGGTGCGATTCACCCGAAGGGTCATTTACAAATCTTCCATATTACAATAAACTGTGTGTGTGTGTGTGTGTGTGTGTGTGCCTCATGTGCAGTGTGTGCACTCCACACATCCAACTATTCACCCCAGTTAGGTATGGGGTGCCGAATGTAAAGACTCGATCACTTTCTCATAGACAACATATTTTGAACATTTAGCTGACTTTCCTCACATTTAGCAATTTTTTTGCTTTTATTTGAGACAAATTCATGAAAAACATCATGTTCTATATCATTATTAAAAAAGTGTACTGATGGAAAACTAATCTAAATGTAAATATTAAATCTGAATGTAAATATTAAATCCTAATGTTAAATCTGAATCTAAAACCCACATTTCACACGGGGTAGCGACCGATTTAACATTTAGATTTAACATTTGGATTTAACATTTAGATTGATTTTTCATGTTTACACATTTTTACCAATGATATAGAACTTGCAGTATTACATGAATTTGTCTCAAATGAAAGCAAAATTGAAAAATTTGAGGGAAGTGAGCTAAATGTGTGTGTGTGTGTCTAACCTGTGGTCCTATGCATAGGAATGACTATGACACGTACTGTATATAGTAAATTATCAGTGAAATTGATTTATTTGTACATGTGATGAACACTAACAAGAAAAAGATAGGAAAAAAGTATTGTATAAATATTTGTTCAATAGAAATGTAACTATTTCACCTTTGTTATGTACAACAAAACAACTTCTTAAGGCGTTTAAATATTTCTTTCATTTTGAAACCATAAATAATTGGATTAAAGAGAGGATTATATAAAACAACCTGTAAAGTCATGATTAAGTGCACAATTTTGGGAAAGTTGTTGTCGAATCAAGCGAAAACGACATCATATGTACCTAAAGCAGTAAAACACAATAAAACCAGCAGATGAGGTAAACACGTCTCTGCAGCTTTTTGTCTCACATCGTTACTGCTTTTGTAGACAATGAAAAGTATTCTAGCATATGTGAATAAAACAAAAAACACAGGACAAATACCCAATATAAACATGCAAGACACCAAACCAAATACTGATATCACTTTTGAGTTCACACAGTGTAGCTTAAAGATAGAGTTGGTACAGAAAAATCCTTTTATAACAAAATGACAGACTTTCTGCTTGGCACTCAACACAGTGGACACTGACATTTGAGAAGCAGGCACAAACCAGGCAAAAACTAGTACAACAACCACAGTCCTGTTAGTCATGATGTTTGGATATACCAGAGGCTTACATATGGACACATACCTGTCAAAGGCCATGGCTGCCAATAGTAATAAGTCTACAATACCTAAACAGTAACATAGGAAGTACTGAAGAAGGCAGACTGAATAGGATACAGTTTGTTTCTCAGATAGAAAATCAATCAGAAGTTTTGGGTAAATGTTTATACTGACTAAAAGTGAGTTTACTGAGAAAGCTGCAATGAAAATGTACATAGACTCATGAAGGTTTTGATGTTCCCAGATAATATACACGATAATAGAATTACTGTAAATTGATAAAATGCACAGCGTCAACACAAGGATAAAATAAAGATATCTATAGTTTTCCATGCCTTCAAAGCCCTTCAAAGTGTTATATATGTCTCATTGAATTCCTCACCCATCTCACAATTGTGACGAATCACAGATTTGTCTCTTGACCTGTAACAAGAACAAATGATTAGGTTTAAAGTGCAACACCTGACATACCAGTCCTCCAAATTACCTCAGGTTCTCATCATCTATGTCGGTCAGACAGAGGGATTAAGTTGGAGCAAAGTTGTTATATAGCATTTCCTTTCTCTCCAAGGATCTCATTAACCTCAGTAACAACTTACAAGGTTAAAGAAAGGCAGAACTTCATTTGTGCAAAATCTTGCAGCAGCAAGATCCGGCACCTCCCAGATTTTGACCGGCACTTATTTCATTGTAGGTTTTTTGATAATATTTTGAAGTATTTCTAGTGCAGTGCCTATAGGAAGTATGTATTGCTATAGAAAAGTGGGAGGTTAAGTAGATTTTTCATGAATGGCCAAATTAGGTTTTGTTTGAAGGTGGGACGTCAGGGACATTGAGCTTTGTTGTGAAATGTGTAGAGTGATAACTATTGTGTTTTCATATGTGACATCGTTATTAACTGAGATTCTAGCATCTACCACGGGGGAAGGAATGGCGTACGTCACCATGAAAAATCAGCCAATCACAAGCTCCACAAATATACACTGCTTTCACAAAGTGTTAAAGGATGTAAAGTCTGTAATAAATGTGTCTAATAAGTCATTAGTGAATACCAGAAACCACATGAGTGAGGATGAAAAATTAAAATAAAATATGTTATGAAAATAAAATGTACATGTCTAACTTAAAAACAAGCATTTGGAAATTAACAGTAAATATGCAACGTGTTGACTTGTATATGAACTGTAAGTATATTAAATAAACACGTGCTTAATATATCCATTTATGTTTTAATTTAGACTGTTTTATAATTTAGGAATTAGGGCTGGGAGATATATCGAGATTTAAAATGTATCGAGTTTTCTGTTATATATAGTAGTTTATTTTGTATCAAAATACTAGTTTTAAGAGTCACTGCTTTTACTTCTCAGAACAGAGTCCTAACTCAGAGCTTCCCCATAACAAGCCATATTACAGATTACATATCACTCACACATGCTGTCCCTTACAGGAGAAAAAAACAAATGTTGCACATATTGAGCAGCTGTTTGTTCGCAAATGAGCCTGTTTAGCATTTTGGATCAGCAAATTTAACCCAGAATTATCTTTCTTCTCAGACTTCATTCGAAATAAAAATGATCTAGATTTATATCATATGTCACCATTTTGAGAAAAAATATTGAGATAAAAGTTTTGGTCAATATTGCCCAGCTCTAGTAGGAATGTTCACAGCATTTTAATGTTAATAAAGATCAACCTACCAGATTCTAATCACATAATTGTATTTAGTAAGTGGTTGACAAGTGGCTATTTTAGATTTCTTCTACACATATCTTAAAATAAAATACCCCCTAGTACATATATGTATAGACATTATATACGTAGACGCCACATCGACTGTAGAGGGACACGTCTACAGCGCCGCCATCTTGGAACGGTGCTGGTGGAGGCAGCGGTGCATGAACATGTAAGAAATAATATATTGTTAGCAGATTATTATAGCTATAGTGAAATAAACACAGACAGGACAGACAGAACCATTGATGTTATGAATCTAGGGTTCCTAGCAACAACCTGTTACACAGAAAAAAACAGACTTACTGCAGTAATTGATGGGTTAGAAAGAATTCAGCATCTATTAGAGCTATAGACTTTTTTTGGTTCTTTTTTCAAACATAAAATTTAAGAGTAAATGTTGCTCTTTACATTTTTTAGCTTTACAGTTTCAGGGATGTCTCTCACCTTCCTCAGAAGCATCTCACTGACAGCGTGTGAACCGGCACGTGTGGCACGCCCAGCGGAGCTGTCAGATTCACCGGGCCCAACGGATCCGACCGCCCCGCTACGCTCGCCACAACACCAGCCGACTATTTTTTTGCCAAACTGTAAAGCTAAAAAAGGTAAAGAGCAACATCTGCTCTTGAATTTAATGTCTGAAAAAAGAACCAAAATAAGTCTATAGTAATAAAAAGACATGATGAATGTATTTGAGCTATCTAATAAAGCTAATAATAGGCCTAATTAATGATGGGATTATTTTTGTTGTAGACAATTCTTTATCTCTGGCTACATTGCTCACATGTTTAAAGTTTCCCAAAGACAGTGGTTTAAGGACACAATGGGAACGGGCAGTGAAACGGGAAGATTTTGTGGCAACTGAGAGGTCCATGCTTTGCAGTGAGCATTTCAACACAGATGACCTTGACAGGACAGGACAAACTGTTCGGCTGAGACAGGGAGTCAAATACTAAATACTCTTGTAGATAGTTTGATTGTTTATGTTCTTGTTCCTTGAATGTTTCAGTTCTTTGGCTACAATAATAATAAAGATGATGATGATTGGGACATAATATTATTAGTGACAGTAATAATAGTAATAGTACTAATAGTAATGGTTATAATAATAATAATAATAGCAATAAAAATAATAATAATAGCAATAAAAATGATACAATGAGGATACCAGTCACTATAATTTAAAATATTAATAGAAATAACAATACAATAATATGAGAATATAGAGATAATTATAAGAAAAGCAATAACAACAATAATACAGTAGTAGTACATCTATACAATAATAATAATAATTGTCAAATGCAATATATGCAATGTTATCAATAAAAACCTGACCACGCTTGAACGTTTTCTGGGTTCCTTTTGTTTTATTTAAGTCTATCTATCTATCTATCTATCTATCTATCTATCTATCTATCTATCTATCTATCTATCTATCTATCTATCTATCTATCTGTCTATCTATCTATCTATCTATCTATCTATCTATCTTGTGTAAACACATCATTCCTCTATAGATGTAATGTACTGTAGGAGAAATTACCACCGTTCCAAAATGGTCACCCTGTCAGGTTCTGTTTAGTTTTCTTTGTGTTTAGCCCTTGTGGTTCTTTTAGTTATTTAGTCTTAGTTTATTCTGATTTTTGAGTATCTCCTGTGTTTACTCATGTCTTAGTGTTTCCAGGTGTTCCTGCTCATGTCTCCACCTCCCGGTGATGTCAGTGTGTTTGGGTTCTGACTTCATGTTTTCCACCCAGGTGTGGCCCATTCTCAATCAAGCTTCCCTCACTATTTAGCTGAGTTCATGGACACAGTGTGATTGCTAGATCATTGTCTTACATGTCTTATGTCAACCTCCTCGTGTCCTGCAGGTTTTGTTCCCTGCTCACAGTTTTCCACACCCTGTTAATGCACCGCTCTAGTGGGCTGCAGCAGGCAATGTGGTGTCTACGTATATCAGAGGTCATTAATCCTGGTCCTCAAGGGCCACTATCCAGAATGTTTTAGATGTTTCCATCTTCCAACACATCTGATTGAAATGACCAGGATCATTATCAGGCTTCTGCAGAGCTTGATGATGAGTTATTCATTTAAAATCTTGTATATAAATGGATGTTTCAGAGTGTCAAATACTTTGTAGAAGTCTAGAAAAACTATAACTACCTCTGAGTCCACATGTTCAGAATAATCAAGCAAATCCAAGATTAGTCTAATGTTATTACTTATGTGTTGATTTGACATCAAACCTGTCTGTGTTTCATTCATGATTTCGACAAGATCTCTTTTTATGTGTCTGGCAAAAACAAGTGAGAATTATGTATAATCAATATTTAGGAGAGTATTTGGCCTCCAATGTTCTATGCATAAAGAATCATTGTTTGGTTTGGGAATCAAGCTTATTAATCCTTGTTTCAGAGTGGCTGTCATTTCTTGATTAGCAATGCAATCTTTGTACATATTCATTAATGGGAATTCAATAATCTCCCAGAAAAATAGATAAAACTGTGACTAAACCATCAATTCCAGGATATTTACCTTTTTTCTAATGTTTTAGGGCTTCAATAAGTTCAAAGTTCGAGAGAGGTTTATCACAATTCTTCTTGAAATGATCTGAAATAGTAGGGATAAATTCTTTGATTGTATTAAAAAATTCCTCACAGTGTTCTGAATTGAATATAGATTAATATATTTTTTTATAGAATGAACAAACATATTCTGAAATGTCTTTAGGATTAGTGTTTAAGTTGTCGTTAATTTTAGTGCCGACATATTCATTCTTTTTTATTACGTTTTTCAAGTGCAAAGAAATAAGTCAAATTTTGTTCTCCATTTTCCAGCCATTTAGCTCTAGATCGTTTATAATTTGACTGCATCATTATATAATTTATCCATTTCTTTTTAGAGTTGTATTATTTTTGTTTGCTCACTTATAGAAAGATTCTCTTTATCTAATAAGGGCTTTAAACTATCCATAACTCCTCTTTCTTTTGCATTGTTAATTTTCTTTATTTCTTTGCTACGATGAATAGCAGTTTCTCTAATTTTGAATTTGAAATACTCTCATTTTTGAATATTATTTAACTTTTCATTATTGAAAATATTTAGTGCATTTTGTTTCACAAAGTGTTGAAAGATTGTATCTTTAAGTAAGTTTTTATTTAGCTTCCAGTATCCTCTTAGATTATTATTTTGGTTTCCTTCCCATGCAAAGTCAATTTAAGTTTATTGTAGTTGCAATGTTTCATTTTTCTTTACCATGTCATGCTGTGAAACGGACACTAGATGGCGACACTAACCTGAAACGTAAGCGGTGCGCACCGGACGTGCCTCATAATCCAACTGAATGGAGAAAGAGTCACATGTGTCCGGCTTTGCTGTGTCTTCCCTACACTTACAGGTTAGTTTCTCACCTTTTATGTGAGTACAGGTGTTTAAAACATAATAGGGTGCTCCAGTGATAAGTTGCCTGTTAGCTAAAATGTGTGTAGAAATGTAAGTTTCATGCTACGTGACGAGGAGAGTAAGCAAAAAGGCGGTCGACACCGTAGTAAGTGTGTACTTTACCTATTTCTATTGGCTCCTGGTCATTTGTGGGTTGTTTTGTGGGACAATAATGTGTTTGTAGTTTTATTTTTATGTGTGAAATATGATGTGTGAGTGCAATACATTGTTTGGTTGTTTAAGCTAATGCTAATGTAGGGATACAAATGTGCTACAACTGAAGCCTAGGTTTAGGGCCTGTACTTAAACTGAGACTGTTGGTGTGGTTAGAGTTCTTGGGTTTGGTGACAAGCCAGTAGTTAGTCATGTTTCTGATTGTTAATAAGTTGGTTAGTTAATGGTGTGTGTGTAAATCAATAACTGCATGTAAGGTTATTCTATTTCATTAAGTCAGACATGTCCAAAGTCTGGTCTGGGGGCCAATTGCGGCCCGTGTTCAAATTTCCACTGGCCCGCAGCCTCTGTCATGAAATCAATAATATGTGGCCCACCGGCACCATTGACCACAGTTTTTAAAAAAAATACAAAAACCAATTTTAGATTTCACTGAATAAGACATTTGAATAAGAGAATTGTTGGTGTTTACATGTTTTGAATATACAGTGAGCATTTCATAGTGAATAATATGTAATGTTGCACTTGAACCTAGATATATTTAATATTCCAGGAAGTTTTTTTTTTTTTTTTCCAGACATGTTTTCTTCATTTTGTGATCTTCACATAAAAAAGCATGATTTTAATATAAACTTATTTAGATTTATTTGTGTTCCATATGAATAAATGAGAAGTGTTCCATTTGCAATACAACATTCAGAAAATAGTTTATTTGCATTTGATGTTGATGGTTCAAAGAATTTTAAGGTGAATGGTTGGCCCCCACACATTATTGCCTCGCTAAATCTGGCCCTCTTTTCAAAAAGTTTGGACACCCCTGCATTAAGTAAATACTTAAAATATGTTTAGTTATGACAAAATGTACTCTCTTAATTAAGAGGTTAAAAACAAGGTGTTTAAACATGAATATATAAATGATTGGTGATACAGTTAGATGACATGATTGTGAAGAAATAAGTTGATTTTTGGTTTTATACTGAATTTCATATTTTTGTGAAAATATGTAAAATGGACATTTTGTGTAAACAATAACATCTGTGGTTATAACAGTGCTTCATTGCAAGCAGAAATAATAAGAATAATTCATAAATACAGAAAGGGGTTTATTTGAATGTGTAAATAAATATAATCCAACTGAATGGAGAAAGAGTCACATGTGTCAGGCTTTGCTGTGTCTTCCCTACACTTACAGCACTCCGCTCAGGAGAATTATCTATACATCTGCTAGCGGAGACCAGACCGGGACCTGCAACACATACAAGTGTTAAATCTGACCATTAACAAATCGGTGGCTGTCTGTGGTTTTATGACATTAAGAAGTGTTCTTTTTATTTGGTCTGTTACTTATTTGGAGTGGTTAGCATTAGCTCTTAGCCCAGTCTGTGTGTCGGTGTGTTAGCTTAGCATAGTTAGCTTTAGTTGAGTTTCCAGTTCATAATCGTTGCTACAGGTTCATCTCTGTCCCTGTGTTTGTGGAACTTTGGGTGGACATGACGGAGGAACTTGAATGTGTTCCCTTTGTTGGATGGTTGTCTGGTTTTAACCAAGTAGCGGTCCATGATGTATCGCAGCACGGCAGCTTCAGGTAGCCGTGACGATCACCTCACACACAGACAGACAGACAGACGGCGGTGTGTGAAGGGGGCGGTGGCGGTGCACGTCAGAGCTTCCGTAAACAATGTTCAGCTCCAGAAAATAATAAGTTGACAACAAACAAGGACAGTTTTGTCCCGTGGAACACGTGTTTTTTTTGGTAATTTTTAGCTAAATTGAGGGACAAATGGCCCGTGGCCTTCGATAATTTCCGACATGGGAATTTATCGTTTATATCGTGAGATGACAAATTCTTACCGGTGAGAATATTTTTGATGATAAATCATAAACGATAAAATATCGCACATTCCTAGTTTACAATGACTTAAACTTTGTTATTCTTGCCGTATATCACGTGACTCTACACACACACTCTATTGGCTGATCCCAACAACAGCTCTAGGTGACGTTCAATATCAACAAGGAAATTGTAAAACAATTACACCACAAATACAGTAATAAAATAAATGTGAGAGGGATTCTGGTTCATTATTACAAAAGCTGCATTTATTGTCGGTGTCTAAAAGTTTGGAGAAATACAAATTGGATGGAAAAATGTTGTGTAAGATTTTAATAAGATTTTCTTTAATCCTGTTATTAAAACAAAATTTGTAAGGCAGTGTCCAAGCCTTTTCTCAATTAATGTTTGTAAAAATGTTTCCCCAAAAGGCCTTTTTTCTTGGAGATATTTTCCTCTTTTCATGAAATGTATTCTGTATATGTTTGTTTGTGCACTTTCAGTCCATGATATTTAAACCATTTACCATTAGAAGACTTTCCACTCTTAGGGTTTCTTGAAACTGAAGGTGACTTTTCATTAAAAGGAATAAATCATCAGGAATAACTTTGGTTACAATGTTAAATTCTTTGCTAGTAACAGGGAATGATTTGATTAGTAGGAAACGCTTATAGCTTAGTAATGCTCCTTCAGAGTCAAAGAGATCACTTATAGAAATAACACCTCAATCAACCCAGTTTTGTCTAAATATTGTTTTCCTTCTGATCGTAATGTTTTCATTATTCCAAATTATAGATTTGTGTGGGGAGAAATTGTGAGAGTAACATATTTTCCAAGCTTGAAGAGCCTGTTGATAAAATTTACATAATTGTAATGTTAATTTCGGCTATATTGTAATTACAAGTGAGTAGAAAACGAAGACCACCAAGATTGTTAAATATATTATTTGGAATAAAATACCAGATAGACTCTCTCTGCTGCTTCTGTTCCGGGTCCTTCTGGCCTGGGGTCAGGTCCCTGTTGGCTTTTAGGTACTAAAAACTTCTTTTCTCACATCTTCAGTGGTTTCATTGAGGGATTCTGGGAGGTTCAAAAGCTTCAGGTTCCAACGTCAACTGTACTGTTCAGTTTCTTCAATTGTTTTAATTTTGCTCCAGGAGGTGTTGATTCATCACATGCATTTTGTCATTAGTTGTCTTTGTCACATTCTTGTATGGCATTATAGAAATACTGTCCTGTTTAAGTTTGTCGTATCTTCTATTGAGTATACAGCATCAGTGCCCAAAACATTCCGGAGCTCAGGCGAAACGATGCGCACCGAACGCTATCTTGGCTTCCCCCCTTGTTTTGTGTTGTTGTATAACAAGTTAACAGTCAGGAAATGACATGTGTGAATTGAAGTTTCTTCTTCTTTTTGGGATTTATTGGCAGTTTTCACTCAGGTGCATTACCGCCATCCACTGGTTACAAAACTGACCGAAAGACTGATTTTTATTAGTCCGGACTCAAAACGCCACTCACTTTGTTCTTCTTCTTCTGATGAGACGCTCAGAGCCCTTTTTTCTTTTTTTAAATGGATCCCAGGGGCCCGATTTCTGTAAATTTCCAAATTTATGGGGAAATAGTTTAGTGATATATCGATTCAAAGGCAATTGAACATAGATTAGGATTTTATGTTGCACAATTTGGTGCTGTAAGTTTTGCTCGCTTCGAATTCAAACCTCCACAGGGGGGCGCCATCACCACTTTACTCCAAAAAATCTTTTTGTATCAGTGTTATTTTCAACGCACGCATGCACAAAATATATTTACACGTCACCCATTATAGCAGACATGGGCAACTGGTGGCCCACGGACTGACTTTGTGCACCCCCAACAGTAAGCGCACAAAATGATCCAGAATATATTTACACAAAACAACTCCAAAACATACAAAATCACTATGACGTACACAAAATGAAGGCAAAAATATACAGATGGACTGCAAAAGTACATGTCTGAAAAACAGGAAATGAAAAAAAAGACCATTTGAAAAACAATACTAATATTAAAATTACAAAAATTGGATTTTTATTTCAATTCAACAATTAATTTTCTAATGATTTAATTTTTATAATAGTAGTATCTTGAAAAATTATAAAAATAATATTTTTTAATTATCATTTTATTATAAAAAATGTTAACTTTATTTTTTAATCTAGATTTATGTTTGAGGACGTGCACTTATAGATTACAATTCATTGAGATTGTGTGATGGTGTTTTAATTTGAAAATGAATAGTAATCTAAACAATTATAAATGTAGTATTTTTTTTTCCCTTTTATAATGAATTAACTATTTGATGATAACATTTGTATACTTTATTTCCTATTAAGTTACATTTATATTCGAGGACATAAAAGTTTAAAATAAAGTTGTACGAATTTGCGTGATGGTGTTTTAATTTGAAAATGAATATTAATCTAAAAACTTACAAAAAATATTATTTAATCATTATGTATTCTATTAATTAACTATTTAATTATCAATGTTTTCTACTGTATTTTTGAACTAAATTTGTTTGAGGAAGTGAACGTATTGAATAAAGTTTTTTGAAATTGTGTTTTAATTTGAAAAAGAATAATAATCTAAAAAAATACAAATATAGTATTTTTATTTTTAGTTAATAATTAATTATTTATTGATTTTATTTTTACGCCACCTTTTGTTTTTTAACTACAGTTATATTTGAGGCAGTGAACATATAGAATACAGTTGTTTGAGAATGTGTGATGGTGTTTAAATTTAAAAAAAAAAATAGTATCTTAAAAATGACAAAAAAAATAAACACAAATGTTTTTAACCAGCATGTTTTAAATGTTTATTTATTTATTTTTTTTCAATTACTAGACATTCCAGGCCACCACGCGTGGGTACACGGCCCCAAGGTTGAAAAACACAGGCGTACAGTTTGATCAGTGCAGAGGGAAGGTGGAGGAAGCAGCAGCAATTGTGAGCGCAGGCGCACTTTGTGTGAGGGAGCAAGGCAGCGTCTGCAAAGGATCAATGTGAACCGTGCCTCAGACACACAGCACAGCTGTGGGTTAAACGGAGCTAGAAGTAGGCCTTTAGCGGCTGCTTCTCTCGCTTACGGCCATACCACCCTGAAAACGCCCGATCTCGTCTGATCTCGGAAGCTAAGCAGGGTCGGGCCTGGTTAGTACTTGGATGGGAGACCGCCTGGGAATACCAGGTGCTGTAAGTTTTGCTCGCTTCGAATTCAAACCTCCACAGGGGGGCGCCATCACCACTTTACTCCAAAAAATCTTTTTATCAGCGTTATTTTCAACGCACGCATGCACAAAATATATTTACACGTCACCCATTATAGCAGACATGGGCAACTGGTGGCCCACGGACTGACTTTGTGCACCCCCAACAGTAAGCGCACAAAATGATCCAGAATATATTTACACAAAACAACTCCAAAACATACAAAATCACTATGACGTACACAAAATGAAGGCAAAAATATACAGATGGACTGCAAAAGTACATGTCTGAAAAACAGGAAATGAAAAAAAGACCATTTGAAAAACAATACTAATATTACAATTACAAAAATTGGATTTTTATTTCAATTCAACAATTAATTTTCTAATGATTTAATTTTTATAATAGTAGTATCTTGAAAAATTATAAAAATAATATTTTTTTAATTATCATTTTATTATAAAAAATGTTAACTTTATTTTTTAATCTAGATTTATGTTTGAGGACGTGCACTTATAGATTACAATTCATTGAGATTGTGTGATGGTGTTTTAATTTGAAAATGAATAGTAATCTAAACAATTATAAATGTAGTATTTTTTTCCCTTTTATAATGAATTAACTATTTGATGATAACATTTGTATACTTTATTTCCTATTAAGTTACATTTATATTCGAGGACATAAAAGTTTTAAAATAAAGTTGTACGAATTTGCGTGATGGTGTTTTAATTTGAAATGAATATTAATCTAAAAACTTACAAAAAATATTATTTAATCATTATGTATTCTATTAATTAACTATTTAATTATCAATGTTTTCTACTGTATTTTTGAACTAAATTTGTTTGAGGAAGTGAACGTATTGAATAAAGTTTTTTGAAATTGTGTTTTAATTTGAAAAAGAATAATAATCTAAAAAAAATACAAATATAGTATTTTTATTTTTAGTTATTACTTATTTCTTGATTTTCTTTTTCGCCCCCCTTTTGTTTTTTCCCTCCCGTTATACTTTGCGGCCGGGCCCACTATCGCCTCCGTTGTTTGCGCTGTGTGCTGGTGTGTCCCTTCCCCCCACCCCTCTCTTCCCCCTGCCCCCCCCCTCCCCCCACCTGTTTTTCCCCCCCCATGTTTTTTTCCATGTTTTTTCTTCCTTTTTTTCCCTTCCTCGCCATCCAGGCCCCCCCGCGTGGGTCCCCGGCCCCACGGTTGCAAAACACAGGCGTACAGTTTGATCAGTGCAGAGGGAAGGTGGAGGAAGCAGCAATTGTGAGCGCGCAGGCGCACTTTGTGTGAGGGAGCAAGGCAGCGTCTGCAAAGGATCAATGTGAACCGTGCCTCAACACCAGCACAGCTGTGGGTTAAACGGAGCTAGAAGTAGGCCTTTAGCAGCTGCTTCTCTCGCTTACGGCCATACCACCCCTGAAAACGCCCGATCTCGTCTGATCAGTGCAGAGTGAAGGTGGAGGAAGCAGCAGCATTGTGAGCGCAGGCGCACTTTGTGTGAGGGAGCAAGGCAGCGTCTGCAAAGGATCAATGTTGAACCGTGCCTCAGACACACAGCACAGCTGTGGTTTAAAACGGAGCTAGAAGTAGGCCTTTAAGCGCTGCTTCTCTCGCTTACGCCATAACCACCCGGAAAAACGCCCGATACTCGTCTGATCTCGGAAGCTAAGCAGGGTCGGGCCTGGTTAGTACTTGGATGGGAGACCGCCTGGGAATGGCTCACGACCCCCCCAAATCCCTATTCTCGACCCAAAAAAACCTGGATCTGATCTTTGAGGTCTGCTGCCTCCTGCTGGTCAGGTTGAGGAACAGCAATAATCATTGTAAATCTAATTTGACTGATTATAACTCCTTTTTCCTTTAGGCCAACACTGTTAACTATTCATTGTTTCATTGTTTTTACAGAGAAGACACACTTTTAAATAACAACACAACAATTTTATTATATAAAATATGACACAATTCACAAGTAACAAAAAATAATTCTAACTTTACAAATATAATCAATATAAAACAAAAGCAATAATATATACATGTGCTATCATACAGAAATGCCAGTATGGCTTTCATCTATAAAGTTGCCCAAAAAAATATATAATAAAAATGTTTATCAAAACCTAAATGAAATATAATTGACATAGCTATTATAAAAACATATATACAGTAGATTACAATGTAACAAATATTCAATAATATACAGATGGATAATGTACAGAGGGAGAAGCAACAGGTGTGTCAACAGTCAGTGTTAATGGCGACACCTGTACTTATTCAGCTGCACGCCGTTCAGGACCACCGTCTTCACGGCCACGTACAGCTGAATGCCAGGGGGATCCTGTTAAACACAACAGCACACAACATGGCTCTTAGACTGGTGTGCCTTTTTTAATTGGTTTTTTTGTATTAACACACGAAAGAACAAATAAACAATCGGTACAAAAAATGTTTTGACATAACATAGCACATGGAAAAGGGAAGAAAAGAAGAAGAGAAAAAAAGGAGGGATAATACATATAAAAAAATTGAATTTGTTGTGTGCATCTTGAAATAATATAAAGGTGACTCGACTCAGATTAGTGACAGATTAGCACAGGATAGTGAGAAAAAAAAACAGAAACCCCCCAAAACATCACACTAGCAATACTAATGATGACAGTAAAGTATATCTACATATTTACATCCATAAAAATGGCACAGCTTTAGTTAATAGACAGAAGGTGTTAATTAACGGAAATATTAATAATTGCAGCAACAGTAATGAGGAAAAGAAAAAAACAGGAGGAAAGTAGCTAAATTTCAACAATAAATCATCACAATCTTAGTTGTCTTGTAGCATTGGCATGAATAATAATGTTAATAAACAATGAAATATATATCTAAGAAAATACTAAATGAATAAATAAATCTAACTAACATATTAACATATTAATACCTTAAACTTCCCCGTGTTAAATCAAATTGCAATATAAAACTGATGCATTATTATTATTATTATTACTATTATAATTCATGAATAAACCATTCATCAGACTGGAACAACATTAAAATTACACAACAATCAGCTAAGACAAGATAATTATAAAGATAATGATAAGATAATTATAAAGATAATGATAAGATAATTATAAGATAATGATAAGATAATGATAAGATGAGCCTTATTTTTACCACAATGGGGAAATTCTCGATGTTGCAGCAGCAGTGGAGAGTTAAAAACGAGTAAAGAATGATGACAATAATATAATATGCTGTAAGTTTTGCTCGCTTCGAATTCAAACCTCCACAGGGGGGCGCCATCACCACTTTACTCCAAAAAATCTTTTTCCCTTTTTTAATGAATTAACTATTTGATGATTACATTTGTATACTTTATTTCCTATTAAGTTACATTTATATTCGAGGACATAAAAGTTTAAAATAAAGTTGTACGAATTTGCGTGATGGTGTTTTAATTTGAAAATGAATATTAATTTAAAAAATTTCAAAAAATATATTTTTCTTTTAATAAAAACTGAAAACGGGTCCCACAGACCCGAACACCACACAAGGGTTAAGTAAGTGACTGGAAGTAGCCTATAGAAAAGCCTATAGAGAAAAGAAGATGGAGTTTAAAGCAGCGTCTCATTCAGCAGGTGAGTTTATTTTCTTCTTCTACTTTTTTTTTTTTTTTTTTTGCTATTTCTACAGTCTGTCTATTTTTTCTGTATCACATTCAGCTTTTTGGTGAACATTGAATGGATGGGTTTTGTATATGGTAATAAACATGCTTGTACAGATTGTTTGTTTGTGAGGTAATAACATACATGTACTGTATGTCAAATGGATTGTATAGTTATAACATTTATGTATACACATGGATTGTGTGCAAGGTTATAACATGTACAGGTTTATTTACAATATGTACAGCACAAAGACATGATGGTATGAACATGTGAAAACTATGCCTGACAAATGTGAAAAATGTAGTCTGTAATTCTTGGTGTGTATTGATATTATTACTGTTAGTGTTGTTTATCATTTATTAATGGTGTTGTTTTTCATTTGTTTCTCACTTTATCATTCATTTGTTGTTGAGTTTACCTCACATCCATGTTGTTCTGCGTGGGTGTGTATTATTATTATTATTATTATTATTATTATTATTATTATCACTAGTTTGGTCTTAATTTACTATTATTATTATTATTATTCTCTTAATTTCTTTTCTTTATTTGCCGCTCTTTGACTTTTTAATTGCTCTACTGGGATGATTAAAGTTTTTTCAGATTCTGATTCTGAATCTGAAAATCATTTGAAAGTTTAATGTTTTTCAGCTTCCGTTAAGAGACCTGGGTTGGATCCACTGTTGCCTGTCCTGTGCATTCTGGACACAAGTGTTCCACACGACAGGCAGCAGTGTATACTGAAACCAACAAAGGAGGCTAAGACATGCCAGTCATTGAGACCGTCTGAATCAAACGAGGACACTCGACTGAGGGATCCCAATACAGCTTGTGAGGAAGGTAATATCTTTGCATTACTATCACACAAGCCCTGACACATATCCATAAAGATATGTTTCCACCTGATCCATCCTGTGGGCTGTGCACTAGAAGTTCCTGCCTACGTACAGTATTAACCAATCTATTGTCTAACATTTCATCCAACATTTGCCAGATTTTTACAACAACACCATCAGAAAAGCAGTATCTGGGGCAGCACATAATCCCATTTGGGAAATAATGTGGCAAAACTTTTAAGTGTCTCGTAGAAAATGACGTGGGATACGTTAAATTGTAAGTGTTTTTCACGAAAGAGAATCAAATACTTTGTATAATTTGTTTTTCTTGAATTAATTGTCATGTTCTGTATGCTGTAGTCTAGTAGACCGTCACATAAAAGAGAGCCAGGAACCAGGCAGGAAAGCACAAAATAATGAATGGGTGAAAAACAATTGGGTGAAGGATTCCCTGCTCCAATTTGTTAAATTAATCCCCCAAGTCTCCTGTCACCTGGAGGTGAATGTGGACAGAGCCATTTATGGCCAGGGTCGCTTCAAGTCCTTCACCTTTCAGGAAATGTGGCAGTGGTACAGCCTCCACAAGTGCCTTCAAGCTGACCCTCAAGCTGGAAGTAACCATGAGAGGAAGATGGCCCAGGAGGGTTTCTGCTCTGTGCGTCAGTGGCTGGTGATGAAGGAGGACGACATCAGCACAAAGACCATGAAGCGCTTCAGGTTGTACATCCTCAACAAAGAGAAAAAAGAGAAAGAGGGAGGTTAAGGTGATGTAACTAATAAGCAGAGTGCCTTTTATAAGATAAGATTTAAGACTATACTTAATCAGAATCAAAATCAGCTTCATTGTGCTCACACACACACACACACACACACACACACACAAGGACCTTTACTTCAGTAAACCGTGCTCTCTATGAACAAAGGTATGACATTACATATCAACATTAAACACAAAACAAGCAGAGACCAAAATGTACAAGACTAAATAATAGAATAGTGCAGTGGTGAGTAGTGCAAAAGATGTTGAAGTAACTTGGTAATAAAGATGTTTGACATATAGGATGATTTACACAAGGTAGAGTTTTACAGTATTTACATTGAAGGTATGCATAAATTGATCATTTTGATTAAATAATATATACAGTCTATATTCATACATACATATATACATACACACACTGAGCCAGGTCTGACACTGTGACTGTTTAGTGTAACAAACTGTACTTCACAGAAATCTCTCCAGAAAGTGACCCCGGCTGCAGCAACAGCATCGTCACAGACAGTAACACCTCCTGCAGTTACAACTTCCTCCAGCTCCTCAGTCTCCAAAGCTGACGACTCTTGGACAGATGATGCTTTGCTGGTTGAAGCTCTCACCACTTATGAAAGTAAATCCTTTTTTTATTGATTGATATTTTAAAATGATGTAATTCAAAATGTGTGTAGAATTTCAAATATAATATAAATGAAACTGTAAATCTGTTTGGAAAAACACAACCTAAAAAAACATTTGAAGATGGTTGAAGCCCATATTATTGTCATAGTTTTATTTCTGCCTGGATATGGATTAGTGGCTTCATAACCTTGTCCCTCATTTTCTTCCAGCTGCTGTTGAGAAAGAGGCTCAGCCAGACCTTCCACAGACCGCTCAACCAGACCCCTCAGAGACCCCATTTCACCATCACCAGTATGGACATAGTTCATAGATCAATCACACCAAGCCTATCAACATACATGTTTATACGAATACTCTAATCTTTTGAAGGCACCTCTTTCAGCTCCTGGTGGTGAAGTGACAGTTGCAGATTCAGAGCCAAGTGAAGGCACTGTTTCCCCTGCAACACAAGTTGCTAAATCTGAAGTAATACATTACAGTGCAATACAATACAGTTTAATGTACCCACAGCTGTGGTTGGTTAATGAAGGATTTGTCTTTGTTAAAACACCAGGTGTGATTTGAGGGCTGGCATAAAATGTGGGAGTCTGACCTCCATGGGCTTCCCAGTGCAGACATCAAGTGGCTGAAAGATGATTCAGAGAAAGGGCTTATCCAGAAGATAATGTCTTACGAGGACACACATGGAAAGGTCAGGAAAAGGATGGTCCTCAAGGATGATAGGATGTGATTTCATCCCCCTGAGAGTCCCGGAGTGGTGGTGGGTGGAGTGCCCTCAGCAGACTGCTTTTTTTCGCAGCCGTTTGTTCTTTTGGAGACCTGTCGGTGTGTGGGGTTACAGCCTTCGCTGTCCCAGGACGGATTGCCCTGCACAAGGTGACAGCAAGGCTTTTCTTTACCGCTGTGGCTATTCCAAAACAGTGAGACATATCTGCGAGATGTCTGGCTGGTACTCTATGCTGACAGAGGTCCTGGCCTGTAATGAATGCCGGAAAGCTGCCAAGGAGTCAGCAACACTTTCTATTGGTCGCTTTTTGGCATGGGATGCAGCCATTCTCAAACAGCCTAGTCCAGCTCATCAAGCCATGTTCCCAGCAGTTTTAACACGGATGTAAGTGTCTAATTTATTTCCAAATACTTTGAATTCACATAAAAACAACAAAACAACATAGTTTCACTGACATCACATGATTGTGTGCTGTCATCTCAGGCGCGGGGTGGACAAGCAGATCATTCGGTTAATGAGGGATCGCACTGTGGGCAACACCATGGCCAAGGTCTGGAGGCAGGTCCAGGAGAGCCACTGTGAGGATTACCTGCTGTGATGGCCGGGCCACACAGAGGTAACAGCTCCTAAATCATTTGATGATTGCCACTGACATTATTCTCTGTCCCTTTAAGAACAGAGGTGGTGAGGGGCTGGCCTGGAGAGAGCTGGAGGCGGCCTTAAGTGGACCAGACCATTGCAGAGGGGGACTGAGGTTAAGGGGGCTGTGTTTGTCCCTTAGTTTTGGTTGTTTATCCCCTGTGTTTCTCCTTATTTATATTTGGTATGGTCCAAACTGTATTTAAGTTGACTCCTGTCTCATTTGAGGCAGTTGGTTTTGTGTTAGTTCTCGTTGCACATGCTACCTCTGTTCTTGGCCTGGGTTAGTCTGTGGCCAAATAAAGCCCTTTTTTGGAAATGTAACGCTGTTGTCTCCTTGCCTCACTGCTTGGACCCTAACAATTGGTGGCAGTGGTGGAATCAGCCAGTGAGGACAAGGTTTTTTTCTGTCTTCATTGATCATTTTTTGGATCATACCTTCAATTTTTTTTTTGGGAATGCCTGTGAGAGGAAGAGGACGACCCCGGAAAGAAACACATGGAGTAGTAGAAAGAAAAGACTCTGAAGGAGAAATGGAGGAAAATAGAGATTCTGGAGAGGTAAAGGGCACTGAGGAAGAAGGGGAGGAGCCAACACTCTCAGACCTAATGGCCATTCTTCAGACACACATGGGGCAGCAGAATGTTCGAGTATATACTGGATAATGACATACTGTATCGCCAGCAGGGGACAGTACAGCAACTGGTTGTCCCCCAAGTGGTGAGGAGTACAATACTCAAATTGGGCCATTCAGTGCCCTGGGCTGGTCATCAGACATCTGGCACAAAACAGCAGCACGCATTCTTCACTATTTCTATTGGCCTGGACTCCACAAGGATGTAGCACAGTTCTGCCACAGTTGCCCTCAGTGCCAAATTACATCACCAAGAATGCCCTCCAGAGCTCCACTCCAAAACATGCCAATTATTGGAACTCCATTTGAACGTATAGGAATGGACATTGTTGGGCCTGTTGAAAGGAGTAAATCTGGATATCGCTACATGCTAGTTATAAGTGACTATGCTACCAAGTACCCAGAGGTCTTTCCATTGAAAAATATCAAGGCGAAAACTGTTGCTTTCTGCCTGGTACAGTTTTTTCACGAGTTGGGTTTCCTCGAGAAATATTGACAGATCAAGGCACTAACTTTATGTCCACTCTGCTAAAACAGGTGTATCAGCTTCTTGGCATCAGACGTCTGAGGACTACACCATATCATCCTCAGACTGATGGGCTGACAGAGCGCTTTAATCAGACCTTAAAGCAGATGCTCCGGAAATTTGTCAACAACACGGGCACAGACTGGGACCAATGGCTGCCATACCTCCTGTTTGCCTACAGGGAAGTACCCCAGGCCTCCACAGGTTTCTCTCCGTTTGAACTTTTGTATGGGCATGAGGTACGTGGACCACTCTCATTGCTCAGAGAGATCTGGGAGGAACAGGAGGGGAGGGGGGAACCTGTTAATGTGGTCTCATATGTTGTGCAGATGAGGGAGCGCCTGGAAAGGATGAGCGAACTGGCTCAAGCACACATGAAGAAGGCCCAGCAGCAGCAGAAGTCCGGGTATGACCAGTCAGCTCGTGAGAGATCGTTCAGCCCTGGACAACAAGTTCTTGTGCTTCTGCCAAGTGAAAACGATAAGCTGCTGGCTAAATGGCAGGGGCCAGTTAAGGTGATCAAGAAGCTCGGTCCGACAACATATCAGGTTGAAGGTCCAGGACAGCGCCACTCAAATAAAGTGCTGCATATAAATTTACTGAAAGAGTGGGTGGAGAGGCCTGGAAGGAGTGTGATGCTAATTAGAGGAGTGGAAGAAGAGGAGGAGGTTGAAGAGCAATACCTTCCATCTGCAGCTTCTGGTCAGGACTTTGATTTAACATACCTCCCACAAGAACAAAGAGGCCAGGTGAGCACACTTTGTAAAATGGATGTTTTTCAGCAAAACCCAGGAAGAACTGATATTGTTGAGCATGATATTGTACTCCAAGATTGTGCTACTGTTAAAAGACTCAGTTACAGGATTCCTGAGCGCCTGCGGATCTCGTTAAAGAAGGAGGTTGACCTAATGCTGTCCCTGGGGATCATTGAAGTTTCGAAAAGCGAGTGGTGTAACCCTGTGGTCCTGGTTCCAAAGAAGGACGGAACCATAAGGTTTTGCATAGACTTTAGGTACCTTAATTCTATATCACTCTTTGATTCCTATCCTACACCGAGGATTGATGACCTGCTTGAACGGCTTGGGAAGGCCAAATATCTGACAACTCTAGATCTCTCTAAAGGATATTGGCAGGTTCCCCTCACTGAGCGGTCCAGGAAATTGACCGCCTTCCGAACGCCATGGGGACTCTTCCAGTTCACGGTGATGCCCTTTGGATTACATGGTGCACCAGCAACCTTTCAGAGACTTATGGATCAGGTACTCAGGGAATTTTCAAGTTTTGCAGCAGCATATTTGGATGACATTGTCATTTACAGTTCAAATTGGGAGGAGCATATGGACCACTTGCAAGCTGTTCTGCAGTGTTTGCAAGCATCTGGCCTTACTGTAAATCCAGCCAAGTGTGTCTTTGCAGCTTCCCAAACTGAGTACCTCGGACATGTCATTGGGGGTGGAGTGCTGCGGCCGCAGGTAAACAAAATAAAGGCTTTGGAATCTTGTTCCCTGCCCCAGTCAAAGAAGCAGCTGCGCTCCTTTCTGGGGATGGCTGGCTTCTACCATCGCTTCATTCCCCAGTTTTCTGCTCGGGCGGCAACTCTGACTGACCTGACAGGATCTCGGAATCCGAACCACATACAGTGGACAAAGGAAGCAGTGGCAGCCTTTCAGGACATACGTCAGTCACTGAGTAAGAATCCAGTTTTATATTCTCCAAATTTTAATGATCTCTTTATTGTGCAAACTGATGCTTCGGAAAGAGGACTCGGAGCTGTCCTCTTGCAGGGACCCCAGCATGATCGCCACCCACTGGCCTACATTAGCAGGAAGTTGTTCCCCCGTGAGGTTCGATATTCAACAGTGGAAAAAGAAGCTCTCGCCATCAAGTGGGCCCTGGATTCTTTCCGATATTACCTTCTCGGCCGTGAGTTTACCCTGGAGACGGACCACAAAGCCTTACAATGGCTCAAAAGGATGAAAGATACTAATGGGAGAATAACACGGTGGTATCTTGCCCTACAGCCTTTTTGTTTCTCCATTCAACACATCCCAGGAAAGGATAATGTAACAGCAGATTATCTCTCTCGCTGGGGTAGCGAGAGTCCTGAAGAGGGGGGGTGTGTGATGGCCGGGCCACACAGAGGTAACAGCTCCTAAATCATTTGATGATTGCCACTGACATTATTCTCTGTCCCTTTAAGAACAGAGGTGGTGAGGGGCTGGCCTGGAGAGAGCTGGAGGCGGCCTTAAGTGGACCAGACCATTGCAGAGGGGGACTGAGGTTAAGGGGGCTGTGTTTTGTCCCTTAGTTTTGGTTGTTTATCCCCTGTGTTTCTCCTTATTTATATTTGGTATGGTCCAAACTGTATTTAAGTTGACTCCTGTCTCATTTGAGGCAGTTGGTTTTGTGTTAGTTCTCGTTGCACATGCTACCTCTGTTCTTGGCCTGGGTTAGTCTGTGGCCAATAAAGCACCTTTTTTTGGAAATGTAACGCTGTTGTCTCCTTGCCTCACTGCTTGGACCCTAACACCTGCACAGAAAAGACCTCTACACCACCCTCCTTAGCCAGCTCAACAAACCTGGTGGGATCATAAGTAAGTCATATTAGACATACAAACAAATGTATATTTTTCACCTGCTGTCCTTAGTCAGGTTAAAATAAATACAACAGGAGGCCATAATGTAACATGAATGTGCGACCTCTGCTGGATCTCTGAAAACACTACAAGTGAGCAGGAGAGAATAAATTAATACTTACTTTAGTGACATACTGCTACAGTTTAGTCTAAAGAAACAATGTTTATATATTTGTATGTCTCTGTATCTGTGTGTAATATTAACATCCACCTCTGCCTCCAGGAACACTCAGCCATCAGTTTCAGCGTCCTCCAACAAGAAGGGAACTGCCGTCACCTCAGCTGCTGAGGAAAGCCTTCCTCATTTCTGAAGTAGAGAACATCGAGGACTACCGACTTTTGGCAAAGTCCTCAAATATGACTCCACCAGGAAGGTAACTTTGACACAGTAACATGTTTTATTTAAATGTTTTAGTGTCAGGAAAAACCTAATTGAGATTAAGAATCTACTGTACAAGAGTGTCCTGGCCAAGACAGGCAGAAGCAGCACGCTTCAACAAAGTAACAGATTATTATAAAACACAGATCAAAATATCAATGATCACAGAGTAAAAAGTCATTACTCAAAACATCTACAACCTTGTGCATCTTCCTCCTACACCATCAATGTACTTTTAAAAATGATTTAAAAGCAGATAAGCCTAGAAACTAATTTTCCCCATTCAAAGACACACTTTGGGGACGGATAGCAATAATGCATTTTTTGTCTATGTCGCAGAGCAAAGACTGTGGCTTACAGCACTTTTTACACCAACAAATTCCGTAAGTATGAGAAAAGCAGTTTAATTTATCCTTATAGATATAGAAAAAAATGTCTCAATGTGCTTGTAGGAGCTGTACAGAGTTTGGTTGTTTCTCACCTGTTTATAAATGAGGTTCATGCATGTGAATGGGTATTGTGCATGCACTCAGAGTATTCACGCTTCTGCATCATGTTGATTGGGTGTGGCACTGTGGGAGTAGTTTCTATTAGTACGTGCGCTCACCTGGGGGTGTTTTTTGTTTGCATCATGCTGGTTGAGTGAGCTTGGGAGAGCTACTTTCTGTTGACTGCATCATCCTGTGATCCATCAAAAATCTGCACTGTCATGAGATATCTGTAAGGCAACCAATGCATGCTACTACAGTAAGTGCCTATGTCTCCAACGCGATCTGGAACAATAAACCTCTCAACTCTGTGCAATTGTTTGGCGTGCGTGTCATCACCGTTATATCCCTCCTTGCTTAGCCTACCGTGGCGTGGAAAAACTGGCTTTTGGTCCATATGCCACAACAGTACTTCATATAATATAATAATAAATACTGGAATACAAAACAATATTGTCATTATGAAAATAATTGTAGAAAAAAGATTATAACAGAAAGATTTTGTTTAATTGTAAAAAAAGGAAGCTTTAAAACATACATCTGATAATTTTATTTTTATTATGCTATATTCTCCACTAACTTGTTGACTCCTTTTTTTTAATCAACAGATCTGCAAGAAACTCGCTGGCGAGGGAAAGGGCAGAGCGGACTGGTGCACCAACGTGGCCAATGAACTCGGTCAGATCCTCATGTCGGTCCTCACTTGCGAAGAGTCTCTGGACAAAATCAGGCCGATGGCTGACGGTCTCATGGCCAGGTACAAGCGAGCAGGGGAGGCACCTCCTGAGTTGATGTATGTGGACCGCGGCTGCTGTCATGTGCATGGTGTATCGTCCCTGGAGAAGCTCCTCAGAGAGTGGGCCGAGTGTGGAATGATGGTCCGGCTGGACATCTTCCACTGGATCAAAAGGTTTGATGCTGCAATACGGACGGATCACCATGCAAAGTATGCACTCTTTAAGTCTGCCCTCTCTGCTGCGGTCTTCTCATATATTAAAGATGACATGGCATTGCTCATCCAAGCCATACGTGCAGGGCATCCTACAAAGTTTGATCATCTGACTGATGCTCAGGTCATTGACTGGCACGTGGGCAAATATGATCTCATACATTTTGTCAGGAGGATCACAGTTGGAGCCCAAGAGACCTTTGTGCGTGTTGAGCGTGTCATTGACATCCTGAAGGGAGCGGCTGGGATGGACGAGAACCAAGTCCATCTGTTCAAAGATCCATCAGCCATCGACCGGGTCTGGGGGAACCAGCAGAGACACCTGGAATGCATACAGGATCCACCAGGGAGAGACATGTATACCATTGTCAAGTACGTCACACGTAACGATGTGCGCCTGCCATACTACATCACAGTGAGAGGAAGCAACAGCCTGGAGGGCTTTCACTCCTTCCTGCCGAGCATGATTCCTGGGCCTCGTTGTGCCGCCGTCCCCTTCCAGGTCTATCTCCTCAGTTGCAATGCACGCTGGAACTCTGACAGGGACTCAGCGAGTGTTAAAGGAAGAAAGGGGAGGAAAAACAGGGTGTATGTGTCTCCTCTGACACACCGCCTGAATGAGAGGTGCCAGGAGTTGTTTGGCGAGTTAGAGGAGGTCAATTACAGACATCCTGTTCCTGCTGGGGACGAGCGGATTGGCTTGGAGTATTTGTTTTCCCAGTCGTCTGAACCTTTTTGCACTTCTAAGCATTACGCTCAGAGCAAAGAGACTCTTCTAGTGGCCGAGGATGAGGACGATGAGGTGGTGGTTGCTGCTGCTGACACGGAGGACTCCATGGAGGATGATGTGGGATACACCTCTGAAGGTGAGAGTGACAATCTGACTCCTCTGAGGAGAAATCTGCATCTCACTGATCGGGTCGTGGCTGCTGAGCTCGACCCCTGTGTGGAGCATGTGTGGGGCCCAAATCATCTCCCTGGATACCAGCATGTAGAACAGCTGAGCAGGGTTCTTGTTGAGATTGCTTTGGAAGAGGGAAAGCTTGCTCTCAGTGAATCTACAAGACGGAGCGTTGTCAGCGCCTGGAACAAGCTTGACCTCCATGATCGCAGCATCAGGAGTTTTGACAGCCTGTACTCGGCACGCTGGGGTAACGCACCAACGGTGAGCCGTCTGAGTCTTCTTTGGTGCAAAAGCTAAAGTTCAGTAAGCGTTACTCAGCAGCTCACGTGGTGGACCCCAGAAAGAACCGCCTGATGTACTGCATCATTAAACAGCTGTGGCTTCATCCTGGCTGTGGCACAAAGGCTCGTGGGTCCCCGCTCAAGCATGAGATCACCAAACTGTATCAGCGGGTGCAGCAGAGAGTGACAGTGGACGACCCTGAACTCAGCAAACTTGGGATTCCCCTCCTGAAAATCAACACAAAATGTGTTGCTGAGTACATCAAGAGACAGGAGGCTCTGTCAGCCGTAAATGTCACAGACCAAGGTTCTGCTATCCTCCGTCGAAAGCAGAGTATGTCCAGTGCCAGCCCACCCCCCACAGCAGAGCTCCCAGATCAAAGACCGCACACCAGTCGACCTCAAGTCCAGTATGAGGTCACGCCGTCTATGGCGGGAACGAGGAAATGCAAACTGAGGCTTGCTACTGCAGTCCATCCTCAGCAGTCACTAGCATCTCAGATCATTTCCACAGCAGCAGGACTCCAGTCCACCTCCCTGTTAAGTCAGCCTATCACAACTGCACACCTGCCATTACCTCCAGCTCTTTACCCCCAGCAACAGCAGCCATCTTTTTTGTTGTCACAACCGCTTTCCTCAGCCAGCTCCCCGGCTAGATCAACTTTGTATAAAAAAAAAGAGAGCTGAGCGTGGCGGCACAAACCTTCAGGCAGTGAAACTCTACACGTGTGTGCTTTGCGGCCAGTCCACTCAAGGACACGCAAAATACAAGAAAAAAACTTTCTGTACAAAAACCATGTCATCTACCTCCAGAGGACTGAGTGGCAAGACTTTTGAAACACTTGCAGACTTTAAAAAGGCAATGGACGAGTTTTTGGCCTCGCAGTCCCAGATATTATTATTGTTTCATTATTATTATTTATTTCTAGCATGTTTCTTTAACTGGTTGTTTTACAATTATAGGTATTTTTATTGGTATTATTATTTTGGAGAATTGTGTTGTCATGTTTATAATATATATAACTAAATAATATACAATATATATTTATAATAAAATAAATATTATACATAATATAATATATATAATATTAAAATAACATTAAAAAAAAAAAATCTCTTCCTCACCCTCCGCGGGCGGTCTCTTATTTTTCTTTCTCCAAGCTTGGGTCCTCTACCAGAGGCCTGGGAGCTTGAGGGTTCTGCGCAGTATCTTTGCTGTTCCTAGAACTGCACTTTTCTGGACCGAGATGTCTGATGTATTTCCTGGGATCTGCTGGAGCCACTCCTCCAGTTTGGGGGTCACTGCCCCGAGTGCCCCAATGACCACGGGCACCACTGATGCCTTCAACCTCCAGGTTTTCTCCAACTCTTCTCTGAGCCCCTGGTATTTCTCTAGTTTCTCATGTTCCTTTTTCCTGATGTTGAAGTCGCTTGGTATTGCTATGTCGACCACAACGGCTTTCCTCTGCTCTTTGTCCACCACCACAATACATATATATATTGTCAAAAACCACAGTAAATGAATGCCAATGTAGCAGTCTCACAGGTGCCCACTAGATGGAGGCACCAGGGGACAAGAAGCCACACCCAAGAGAGAGACTACTAACAGGCACACCTGTGCAGCACCTGCTGTGCTCCATGCTGTTGCTCATGCGTCCTTTGGTTGTTACAAATGTAAGTATCCTGCAACCAAATGTTGTATATTGTTTAACCTTGTGTATTATATATTGTTTAATATTACTGAATGGAATATACCTTGCCTTGCAGAACCATGTGGCAACAACTTTGGAGATTAAACTACTGTAAACTGCATTAACTGTTTCCTGATGGTCTGTGGCTCCAGTAAGAACATTTATACATAACATAGACGTACCACAGTTTGAGAATCACTGCAACTCCAGCTACACTTCACCTTGCTCCAGGAAAGTGCTTTTCTTTCAGCCTCATATTTTCCCACTCATGTGTGAATGGGCTACAGATAACTTTGAGCTGGGCATTGTTAAAAGCTCACTAACCCACTCCTAACCATTGTGTGATTGTGCAGCAGCACCGATCCCGACCTCTGACCTGTCTCTGTCTTCCTGGAAGCTATAACCGAGCTGACAAAGCCATACTAACAATTCATTTAGTTAGTTAACTAACCCTAACACCCCTTCTCTTTCAACTAGTTTTAATTTATTTTATTTTATTTTACTTTGTTTGTGTTTTGTTTTGTTTTCCCCTCTTTTCTTCTGTTCAGGTACCAACCGATCCCAAGAGAGGTTGCCAGGTGTTTGGAGACTACCCTTCCTCTGACAACAACCGATCATCTGCACGATATTCGGCCTGATGACTGTTTGATCATCTACAATGCTGACCAGAGGTGGATCAACCAGAGGTGGACCGGCCCTTTCCAAGTTCAGCTGACGACCCACACGGCAGTGAAGGTCGCGGAGTGGGTGACATGGATCCAAGCAGACGATTGTCGACACCAGCTAATGCTAACACGGGCTGAACGAACAACAAAGGGGGAACCGACAAGGCCACTGAGTGGGGCGGTGCAGTAACAACTACGCCGTCTAAACTGGCTTCTCAGGTGCGGTGCACAAAGAAGCGTTCCTTTGCCTTGTGGGATCACAGGAGCTGATTCATGAGACTCACACTCAGTTGGAAAAAACGTTCTAAAACGAGAGCCTAGATCAAGCCCTGAGGACCCCGCCGACTTGGGACTTTTGTTCTTACTTTGCTTTGTTTATAAGCCACACCCATGGAAGGCTTATAGCTAGGTGGAGGGTGGACAACCTCACACCTGGCTGCAAGATGATACAGTCACAAGCCCTTCTGCTGTGATTGAGGAAAACACTCATTCTTCACTCATGATGCCGCCAATCAAGTGGGGTGGTTCTAACCATGGTTCCACTATTCTTCTGGCTATTGGTGACCCCAGTTACCAATGGGACCACTGAGCTCAGTCAATGAATGTGAGTGATGTCCTTGATATAAATTGGGATTTTTGCTTATCGAGATGGTAGTAGAGGTTTTGATGTTTGATGATTCATGTCATTGATGATAATGATGACGTTTTTAAAGGTTTTTGCTTATTTCCACATTTTTGTTGCTCTCACAGATACGTATGTCTGTCTCACAAAAAAAGAATATATCCAATGTATGACAATAACAATGCTAATGGTTAACCCTGACAGACAGCAAAGGTGGATCCAAGGTTATTCTCATGGAATATAATAATTTTGTTTCTTGATTTGGTCGTTGATGGCGACCAAAAGTGGGGAATTGTTATTGTTATGGTGACTTTTTGGTCGCTTGCCCTTCCGACAGGATGGAAGACCTTTTTTTTGTACTCTTTTTCATTTAGTTTTTAATAAATCTTTTTTTATAAAATCATCATGCTTTGACTGGACTTCATCATTCAACCAGAGCACAAATTATGTTTCCAAATGAGGGCAACTGCAAATTTGCCGTGACAATACGTTCTGAAAGTCTCTTGTCAGCCAGTCCAATGACTATCCTGTCTCGGATCAGCTCATCATGCAATTGTTCATAATTACAATGTTCTGCTAGTGCATGCAGGGCAGTGACAAATGCATCTACAGTCTCATTTGGCTCTTGTTTCCGCATGTTGAAGCGTGCTCTTTTGTAAACAATATACTTCTGAACTATGAAAAAGTTTTGAAAGCCCTCCTTCACTTTAGCATATTCATGTTGATCGGCATTGTTTAGCTTCAACCCTCTCCCATGCAGTAAATTAAGGTATTAACCTGGTTTTCTTCTGAGTTTGAAGACAGATTGCTTGCTTGCCTGAACCTTTCAAACTTCTGGATCCACTTTGTCCACTCGTTTGAATGGGAGAAGTCGAAGGCCTCCGGTGGTTGGATGCTGAATGTAGCACTGGGTGCGCTAGCCCTCCTGGTAACGCCGACCCGGCCCTGCTCGTCCTCACCGTCACTTGCCATAGCGATGCTTTCTCCTCTCTATCTGCTGAAGACCGTGATGGAACCTTGGTTTAGGTGCATCCCACTTCTGACACCATGTGCATCTGCTATTCTTTGGAGGAATGTGTACAACAGTCGGACTGCGTGTCATCACTTAGGTACTTTATTTTTTTTACACACCGCACCCCGTGACTCTACACACACACACTCTATTGATTGATCCCAACAACAGCTCTAGGTAAAGTTCAATATCAACAAGGGAATTGTAAAACAATTACACCACAAATACAGTAATAAAATAAATGTGAGAGGGAATCTGGTTCGTTATTACAAAAGCTGCATTTATTGTCGGTGTCTAAAAATTTGGAGAAATACAAATTGGATGGAAAAATATTGTGTAAGATTTTCTTTAATCCTGTTATTAAAACAAAATTTGTAAGGCAGTGTCCAAGCCTTTTCCCAATTAATGTTTGTAAAAATGTTTCCCCAAAAGGCCTTTTTTCTTGGAGATATTTTCCTCTTTTCATGAAATGTATTCCGTATATGTTTGTTTGTGCACTTTCAGTCCATGATATTTAAACCATTTACCATTAGAAGACGTTCCACTCTTAGGGTTTCTTGAAACTGAAGATGACTTTTCATTAAAAGGAATAAATCATCAGGAATAACTTTGGTTACAATGTTAAATTCTTTGCTAGTAACAGGGAATGATTTGATTAGTAGGAAACGCTTATAGCTTAGTAATGCTCCTTCAGAGTCAAAGAGATCACTTATAGAAATAACACCTCAATCAACCCAGTTTTGTCTAAATATTGTTTTCCTTCTGATCGTAATGTTTTCATTATTCCAAATTATAGATTTGTGTGGGGAGAAATTGTGAGAGTAACATATTTTCCAAGCTAGAAGAGGCTGTTGATAAAATTTACATATTTTGAATGGTAATTTGGCTATATTGTAATTACAAGTGAGTAGAAAACAAAGACCACCAAGATTGTTAAATATATTATTTGGAATAAAATACCAGATAGAATTAGGAGCTTTGAGACATTCCTTTATCTATTTAATCTTAAAAGTATCGTTCAAATCAACAAAATGTATCAGTTCAAAACCCCCTTCTTTCCTGGATCCTGAAAGTTTATCTTTTTTTAAATCGTGCTTTTTATTTTTCCGAGTAAAGTTGATAAATATTTTGTTAATTTCTTTAGACGTTGATTCCTGAACAAATAGAGATAAAGCAGGATATATTAGTCTAGAGATACCTTCAGCTTTCATTAAGAAAATTCTTCCAAACATTATCAAATCACGTTGGAGCCACATGTTCATAATATTTTGTTTTCTTAAGTCGTGGAAGAAAGTTTTGTTGTTGTCTAGTTTTCACGTTTTTTGTGATTGACAGTTTTCTTGAATGGTATATTACATACATTCTCACTCTCTGTATCATGTATGGATAATATTTCACATTTACCTATGTTGAGTTGTAAGCCTGATGCTTTGGAAAATGTTTTAATTAATTGTATTGCTGGTTCAATGTGGTGTTTATCTTTTAAAAACAAAACCGTATCATCCGCCAATTGCGTAGTTCAAATTTCTTTTTGAATTATTGATAAACCTTTAATTTTAGAGCTGTTTAAAATTTGTAATGAAAGGAATTCTGTTGCGATTAGTAAAAGAATTGGTGAAATTGGACAACCTTGACGAACAGATCTATTAACAGGGAATCTTTTGGAAGTGCTCGGGTAAATCATTAAGTTACTATTGTTATCTTTGTAAAGCATTTTAACAATTGAAATGAAACTTCCCCCAAAACCCATGAGATCTAAAATCTTGTATATAAATGGATGTTCCAGAGTGTCAAATACTTTGTAGAAGTCTAGAAAAACTATAACTACCTCTGAGTCCACATGTTCAGAATAATCAAGCAAATCCAAGATTAGTCTAATGTTATTACTTATGTGTTGATTTGACATAAAACCTGTCTGTGTTTCATTCATGATTTCGCCAAGATCTCTTTTTATGTGTCTGGCAAAAACAAGTGAGAATTATGTATAATCAATATTTAGGAGAGTAATTGGCCTCCAATGTTCTATGCATAAAGAATCATTGTTTGGTTTGGGAATCAAGCTTATTAATCCTTGTTTCAGAGTGGCTGTCATTTCTTGATTAGCAATGCAATCTTTGTACATATTCATTAATGGGAATTCAATAATCTCCCAGAAAAATAGATAAAACTCTGTGACTAAACCATCAATTCCAGGATATTTACCTTTTTTCTAATGTTTTAGGGCTTCAATAAGTTCAAAGTTCGAGAGAGGTTTATCACAATTCTTCTTGAAATGATCTGAAATAGTAGGGATAAATTCTTTGATTGTATTAAAAAATTCCTCACAGTGTTCTGAATTGAATTTAGATTCATATATTTTTTTATAGAATGAACAAACATATTCTGAAATGTCTTTAGGATTAGTGTTTAAGTTGTCGTTTATTTTTAGTGCCGACATATTCATTCTTTTTTATTACGTTTTTCAAGTGCAAAGAAATAAGTCGAATTTTGTTCTCCATTTTCCAGCCATTTAGCTCTAGATCGTTTATAATTTGACTGCATCATTATATAATTTATCCATTTCTTTTTAGAGTTGTAATTTTTTTGTTTGCTCTCTTATAGAAAGATTCTCTTTATCTAATAAGGGCTTTAAACTATCCATAACTCCTCTTTCTTTTGCATTGTTAATTTTCTTTATTTCTTTGCTACGATGAATAGCAGTTTCTCTAATTTTGAATTTGAAATACTCCCATTTTTGAATATTATTTAACTTTTCATCATTGAAAATATTTAGTGCATTTTGTTTCACAAAGTGTTGAAAGATTGTATCTTTAAGTAAGTTTTTATTTAGCTTCCAGTATCCTCTTAGATTATTATTGTTATCTTTGGAACCAGAAACGAGAATCAAAATCATTTTGTGATCAGATAATGGAGCATGTAAATGTGAAACCTCAGATATAAATTGTATACAAGATGAAGATGTTAACCATGAGTTTATTCTAGAGTGTTGAGTGTGTCTAGCATTACACCAGGTAAATTCCTTACAGCTAGGGTTAAAAAACTCAATGTCATTCACGATGTCTGTCACAAGAAGTTTTTCAGTTTGGTAAAATGTAGCTTTAATACAGAAGTTTTGAGAGTTTTTTTTCCAGGATTCTATCTATTGAATCATTTGGAGCATCATTATAGTCACCTCCAATAATTAGTTCTGCATCTTTATGTTTTCCTTGTCGATACTCAATTTTGGAATAAATCTGATAAAACATATTTTTAGCTTGAGTTACTCCATTGTGACCATATACATTGCATAGTATGAAAAGAGAATTGTCTAGTTTGAATACAGTTATAATCCATCTGCCATCTTTTGCCATGAGTTTCCAAGACATTACCAGTAAATTTATTAAACAAGAGACATTCCTGCTGGGATCACGTGATCCCTGGACTGCGATGCCAGCGTAGTGTCTATCTCTGCCTAGCATAGTCATTTTTTTTCAATAATCCGATATTATACAACAAATACTTCAACGTCCATCTCATCATGAGTACTTCCTCAACCAAAGACGCTTGGAAAAGGGAGGCTGAACAGTCGCCTATAAAGAGAAACTAAAGAATCTGCCATCTCGAAGGAAGAACTGGATGCAGCCATTGCTAACGGCATTAAGCTAGCGCTTGAAGATCAACGCGGTGTACTGGATTCAGCTGTTGCCTCCGCCATTAGGGATGCTGTGGATTCGATCCTGGTACCAGCTTTACATGACATGCGAACAGAAATACAAAAGACTGCTGAAGCCGTGAATGGCTTTACCAATGAACTCGATAAAGTGAGCAAGTCTGCTAAGAGGACCCAGGACCAAATGGATGCTGTGCAGGCCGCTGCATGGGAATATAGGCGTTCGCTAAGCGAGCTAAAGTTGCAGCTTGACCTCCTTACCACAAAGTTGACGGACCTAGAGGACAGGGGGCGAAGGAATAACATAAGGCTGGTCGGCTTTGTTAAGGATTCAAGTTGGACCCCAAAGCAGAGACGGAGACAGGAAAGCTTTAAGAATTTATTTTCCAAAAAAAAACGAAGTGGCTGAGGTGACGGAGGCTGGCTGGGAGCGGACGGACCCAGGAACGCAGTGAGGCACAGAAGATATCCTGAGCAAAGGAGGAAACAGGTAAGTATCAAAAATCCTTAGTGATCAAACAAAACAGCTCTAACAGTACCGAGCGTGACGGAATTTTCTGGCAGCGTGGAGAGGACTGAACAGAGCTTTTGTATCAGGCTCATCAACAAGGATCAGGTGTGCCTCGTTGCTGCAGGTCTCAGCCACGCCCCCCGTCACCCAACAGCCCTGTAGAGAAACACCCCCCCCCCCCCCCCCCCCCCCAAGGGACGCCTCCTGGCGGCCGACCCAGCTTAGTGGGATGCCCAGCATAGAAGTCCCAGAGGAGAGCAGGGTCCAAGATGAGGGACCGGGAAATCCATTCTTAATCATAAATTAGCTTTTACATCCATATATTGTCCAAATGAGCCTGATAGACCTTTTTATTTTCATTGGAAACACACTATTAGAACAAAATGATTGTTCCCTTGTAGTGGGGGGCGATTTGAATGCAGTCCTTAATCCATCTCTTGATAGATCAAATTCAGATGCTACTGCCAATCTATCATCTAACCTGCTGAATACACTTATTAAAGATCTTGCTTTGCATGATCTTTGGCATATACAAAATGCTAATGCAAGAGATTATACATTTTTCTCTGCTAGACACAAGACATTCTCCCGTATAGATTATATTTTTCTCAGCCCAGCTTTAATTACAGAATAATACAAATTAACACAAATATATTCATCACTATTTTACCGAGACTACTGTCCGATCACTCTGCACTACTGTGCAACATTGATTTACCCAATATTAAAATAAAAGCACCAAGGTGGCGACTAAATACGTCCTTACTAATTAACTCAGGATTTATCATTTCACTTAAAACCCAATTAAAAGAGTTTTTGGACATTAATGCACAAGAGTGCTCTAACCCACAGATATTATGGGAGGCCACAAAGTGTTTTATCTGTGTTTCTGTATCTCATTGTCTTCAACTCTAGCAAAGACAAGAGTTCGACAAATAAATTTTGAAAACAAAATACAATCAATAGAGACTTTACAAAAAAATAACTTCACAGAAGTTCAGGCCAAACTACTGACATCTTTAAAAAATTAATACAACACTCTGTTATTTACAACATTCACGATCTTCGACCGATACAGGACTTAAGAACACATTTCTCACTTACTGCTTTCACTTACTTTGTTTATTTTCAGCTAAGATCAGCCCTAAAAGCTTATGGAGTTCCCTGGAACTCTCCCCTTTAGGCACATCCCATGCTAAAATTGATCTCTAAGTTACTGGATAGACCCTCTGTTTCTTTAATATACCATGAACTGATAGAGCATAGCGCTAAAGTTCTACCAACTGAATCCGTGTGGAATAAGGAACTGGGCAGTTTAGATTGGAGGAAGATCTGGTGCAACCTCACTTCAACTTCCAAAAATCTAGCGCACTAACTAATTCACTTCAATGCCATACATAGAGCTTACATTACACCCTATAAGAGATTCCAAATGAAATTACAATCTACAAAAAACTGCCATATATGTGGAACTGCGTGACTTGGGACATTCTTACACATGTTTTGGGATTGTCAGATCATTTCTGAATTCTGGTCTCATGTAAACTCTGTTAGCAGACGTACTGAACATTTTTTACATTTTTAATCCCACATTTTGTCTCCTTAATTATCATTCTGATGTAACTTTAACACAAATTAAGCTCAAGTTGGTGTTTGCAGGTTTTACCTCTGCGGAAAAAAAACTATATTAAAACATAGGTTTACTCCAGGTATGTGCATGAAATAATTTTGGTCTCAAAGCCTGATCAATATTATCAACCTCGAACATACGACTGCACGTCTTAACAAGGCTCGACCAGCGACTGTTCAAGCATGGAACTCTATTTCATCCAAGTTCATCTCTTGGACCAGAGACAATGATTAGGCTATCACTGAACTTTATCTGATTAAGGTGCATTACCTCCATCCACTGGTTACAAAACTTTATTAGGCCGGACTACCGAACTCAAAACGCTACTCACTTTGTTTTTTTGTTTTTTTTTTAAATGGAGCCCAGGGGCCCACCTCTATTTCTGTAAATTTCCAACTTTATGGGGAAATAGTTGTGTGATATATCGTTTCAAAGGCAATTCAATGTTGCACAATTTGATTTGTTTTATTCGGTGGAACTGAGTCATTTGACTGAATTCTCAGGAACGTGGTACGTGCTATTCTGCACTGAGATGATCCGCGGGCCCAGTCATAGTTAATCTGAACTTGTTCATCAACATTACACATTATGTCTTCTCTCACCATCCATCATAACACTGATTGTATCTCTTTGAATTACTGTAAACAAATATTGATAGTTATTTTCCTCTTCTTTTATTGTTTTGTTTCTTGATATAATTTTATAATTAAATGTTTTTATCAACCAATAAATGAACTTACACTAAATTAAAAGTAAATAGTAATGACAAATCATTATTAGTTTATACATAAATCTTCATAAAATAATGAGGTGGGGTTTTTGGCCCTATTGTTCCCGTAAGGATTTATTATTATTATTATTATTATTACGTTTTCTCACACTTTACTTGGATTTTTTAGTCCAAAATGGGGACATTCAAATGTAAATGGTTTATTTCACCTGTTTGAGGCTAAAAGTTGATATTAATGACTCCAAAGACATTTCTTGAACAAATTAGTAACTAAGTTTTATGATTCACGTGTGTTTTATGCTTAAGTTTGATCATAATTTATACCTTTTTTATGTTTTGCTTCAATGTCCAACAAGTTAAAAGACTAAAAAATACAAACAAAAACAAAGATGTAGTAGTAAAGAAAACACTAGAACAAAATGATAGAATGCTTGGACTTTTTAAAAAGTTTATTCCATCACATTGTGTGTTTGAGATACTTTTTTATTTTATTTTATCATCTTAATCAGGGTTTAAATGTGCTTTATATATACTTGTACATAATGGTGGTAATAGTTTAAAGATAAAGTCTGGTCTGTAATGGAGTGAGGCTGGATTAATTACATTTAGACTGGGGTTAAAGTAACTTATCACATCTACTTAAATTTGTTTAATTGTTTTAAGGTACTTGTCCTTTATGTGTTAGTGTGTGTGTGTGTGTGTTTTGCTCTTTGGACTATGAACATGTCTTAACCTAATACTGCATATAAAACAAGTTAATACTTTAGTTGTAGTAAATTGTGCTATAATACATACTAATGCTATACTATCTTTCTCATTTCATCAGAAAAGATCAAACAATGACAGGCGTCATGGTGATGAACACATGATGTAACCACAGAGAGAAGCTGTGACTGAGAACATCCTCTACATGATGATCACTGACATGAGGTCTGTGTCCATGGTTGAAGATGAAGCTTCACTACAATCATCCTCACCATTAATCCAGGTCACATTCTGCCCTCAACGACACAATTTATGTTTTACATTTTACAAAGTTCATGGAGAGAAAATATGAAGAGACTTTAAAGGAAGTGAAGAATGCAATGAACACAAACAGCAAACTGTGTCTCACTGCTGATATATGGACACGTGTAGCTAATGAAGTCTACCTTAGGGTGACCTACCACTACATTCACAATGGGACGAATAAACAGGCTGAAATTAAAAATGTGCTGTTTTTTTATCCGATTCATCAAATAATTTATCGACCGATTAATCGATTATGAAAATAATAATTTGTTGCAGCTCTAGTTCAGAGGGAGCTGGAAGACAAATCAACAGAACTCAGACACATGCCTTGATGTCCAGTCAGACATTTTCTTTCCCTTACCTTCTCACCTACCTCTTTTACCTCATCCCAGAATTTCTGTTTTCACAACATTTCAAATGAAAACAGTGTGTTCACATTGTTATGTCTAAGGTGGGCCCATAATAGAAACATAAAGTTTCATTAGCCAGGACAGAAATTAAGCTCCTTATGTGGGTTGGTTACATTTTCTTAGAAGGCCTAATTTTTGAACAAAGTTCCACATATAGCATTACACAGTGAAGAATCTGATCAAAGCATTTTGGTGTTTGGTTTGCTCACAGGTTCCAGTCAATTTTGATTTCTAGTTTATTGTCCACTGATATTAAATGTTGTGAGAATTGTTACAATAAATTTAATTTAGGACAATGTCAATATTTTTGTTCTCTTTCCGCATTAATAAACACATTTGAAAAATGTTGTTGAACAACTGATTACTTTCATTTTTCCTTATTGTATATTAATAACTGACGTCAATGCCTTTAATTGTAAAATAATATATTTTCCCTTTGGTCTGTATTTCCAAGTTTGGTCTTAAATTTTTTATTAAGGTAGTATTAAAAAGGTCTTAAAGTTTTAAATATAACTTCTTCCTACTTGTGTTCACCCTGCAATCAGTATCCAAGCTATAAAAAACTTGATAAAAAAAGAAAATATAAAGATAAGCCATTTTTAAATTGTATTTATTGATTTAAAAAAAATGTTATTGATGGTTGGAGTCCCATTAGGAGGCTTTGCCTCTGGTAAAGGAGGTACCCATAGTTTGTTTCTCCAAGGATTGGGGGTTCTGTTGCAGGGCTGTGGATTGCTGGCACCCAATCTTGACCTCATATTTTCAGGATTCCATGATGGAGCTGCTGCATATAAAGTCTGGGGAAGGAAAAAGTTAAAGATAAGTTCAACCACAGAAACAACAGTGGTTTAAGAACAGGTGAGTGGGGAAGGGGGTGCTTTCTGCTTCATGGGTTACCTGGTTAGAGCACTTCCTGTTGGGGATGGTGAGGGGGGAGGAACATTTGCTCTCCTCATCAGAAGAATCTGAGTGGTATTCCGACACCATTTTAACCGTGTCTTTGGACAATGTGGCAACTGGGAAGTCGAAATTATTTTCTCCAAATCTGTGCAATAATAACACACACACACACACATTAAAAACAAACAAAAACAAGCCATATTAGTATAAGTTTTTATTATTGAAGGTGCAGCTTCATGATGAGGGCAGAGATTGCAGAGGTGGTGTCCTTCCTGAAAAGCCTTGTAAAATTAAAAAACAATGTGAAGGCAGAGAAAATTGATTTGTTTGGAAAGCGTCTGGCAGTCGTGCTGCAGGAGAAGTTTGAAGGACACTGGTACCCTGAAAACCCCAGCAAAGGCCAGGCATACAGGTACTGCTCAGTGGGACACACAATGGTGTATGAATAAAGGATATGGTTTTGATATATTCTTTAAATTCACACAGAAAGCTTACAAAGAGGGGAGTAAATTGGTTGAACTTACATTTGTGAATATAGAATTTACCATAAAAAATGAATAAGTTTACAATAGGGATGGGCGATATTGGCAAAAAAAAAAAAATTATCCCAATAATTTCTGGTATTCATCATGATAACGATAAAAATCATGCTAAATAAAAAATCATAACTTAGTGTGAACAGGTTTTTTACAAACACAAATAAATGTGAATACATCAACATCAGAGACATTTAAAAAGGCTATAATAGCTGCTGACTGAAAGAGTTCATAAGCTGATATTTTATAGAATATATTAGTGCATGTGGGTCACCGTTAGTGTTATTACATGTAATTCATTTATTCCCTCATTTACACGTGGATGGACTGGTGCGAATGAATTTAGAATGGATTCCCCCAACACACACCAAACAACAAAAATATGAAAATGACTCAAAATACACAAAACTAAATATTTAAATAAAAAGTACACAAAAGACAACAGAAATGCAAAAAAACTACACTAAAAAAAGATACAAAATGACTCCAGAATCACACTATAAATGCAACAAAAAACAATTATACAAAAAAAATGCACAAATGGTGTTAAACAAAAAACTAAACAATATTTATACAGGAAGTACACAAAACAACAACAGAAATGCACAAAAATATACAAAAGGCTCCAAAAAAACACAAAATGACTCCAAAAAACATATATTACAGAAAAATACACCAAACAACAAAAATATGAAAATGACTCAATATACACAAAACTAAATATTTATACAAAAATACACTAAAATGACAACAGAAATGCACAAAACTACATAAAAAAAAAAACGAAACACAAAATGACTCCAGAATAACACTACAATGGCAACAACAAACAATAATTAAAACAAAAAATATAAAAATGAGTAAAAAAAACCCCAACACATTCATCATGCGCATGTCTCATAGAATTAAACCAGGGAAATTGCACATGTTATTTTACTTTGCACCTGCAAATAAGCCCCTTAATAATGCGACAGAGTATGTTATTATTATGCCCGTAATTGGCAACTCTCCTTAAGCGCCCACTATATGAATGCATACTTCCTACAGGCACTGTACGAGTTCTTTAAATTATTATTAGTGTTATTATATGTAATTCATTAATTTCCTCATTTGAAAAGAAATTATTTTCTAAAAAAAAATAGCACATGAAAAGCAAAAATAACTCCATTAGTGTTTTTACTGTTGCTGAATCTTGTTTCATTTATCTGATAATGAGTTACATAAAGTTATTATTGATAAATATTTCTCTGATTTCCTATAATTGAACCAGATCAATCTGATGATTTAATCATTCAGTATATTTAGGTGTAATAATCTCAATAGTTACATTAATCTAATGGGACCAGCTTTGTCTGTGAACACGTGAAATATAATTAAGAAATATTGCGTTTCACAAATTGGGACAGATTAATAGTGACATTAGTATTCATGCTAACATTTATTTCACACAACATGTGACATGTTAGTTTTTATCCTTCCATATGTGATACTCACAAAATGAGTGTTTTGTTGAGATGTTTTTATTTTGGTTTCCTTCCCATGCAAATAATATTTAAGTTTATTGTAGTTGCAATGTTTCATTTTACTTTACCATGTCATGCTGTGAAACGGACACTAGATGGCGACACTAACCTGAAACGTAAGCGGTGCGCACCGGACGTGCCTCATAATCCAACTGAATGGAGAAAGAGTCACATGTGTCCGGCTTTGCTGTGTCTTCCCTACACTTACAGGTTAGTTTCTCACCTTTTATGTGAGTACAGGTGTTTAAAACATAATAGGGTGCTCCAGTGATAAGTTGCCTGTTAGCTAAAATGTGTGTAGAAATGTAATTTTCATGCTACGTGACGAGGAGAGTCAGCAAAAAGGTGGTCGACACCGTAGTAAGTGTGTACTTTACCTATTTCTATTGGCTCCTGGTCATTTGTGGGTTGTTTTGTGGGACAATAATGTGTTTGTAGTTTTATTTTTATGTGTGAAATATGATGTGTGAGTGCAATACATTGTTTGGTTGTTTAAGCTAATGCTAATGTAGGGATACAAATGTGCTACAACTGAAGCCTAGGTTTAGGGCCTGTACTTAAACTGAGACTGTTGGTGTGGTTAGAGTTCTTGGGTTTGGTGACAAGCCAGGAGTTAGTCATGTTTCTGATTGTTAATAAGTTGGTTAGTTAATGGTGTGTGTGTGTAAATCAATAACTGCATGTAAGGTTATTCTATTTCATTAAGTAAATACTTATATGTTTAGTTATGACAAAATGTACTCTCTTAATTAAGAGGTTAAAAACAAGGTGTTTAAACAAGAATATATAAATGATTGGTGATACAGTTCGATGACATGATTGTGAAGAAATATGTTGATTTTTGGTTTTATACTGAATTTCATATTTTTGTGAAAATATGTAAAATGGACATTTTGTGTAAACAATAACATCTGTGGTTATAACAGTGCTTCATTGCAAGCAGAAATAATAAGAATAATTCATAAATGCAGAAAGGGGTTTATTTGAATGTGTAAATAAATGTGATCCAATTGAATGGAGAAAGAGTCACATGTGTCAGGCTTTGCTGTGTCTTCCCTACACTTACAGCACTCCGCTCAGGAGAATTATCTATACATCTGCTAGCGGAGACCAGACCGGGACCCGCTACACATACAAGTGTTAAATCTGACCATTAACAAATCGGTGGCTGTCTGTGGTTTTATGACATTAAGAAGTGTTCTTTTTATTTGGGCTGTTCCTTATTTGGAGTGGTTAGCATTAGCTCTTAGCCCAGTCTGTGTGTCGGTGTGTTAGCTTAGCATAGTTAGCTTTAGTTGAGTTTCCAGTTCATAATCGTTGCTACAGGTTCATCTCTGTCCCCGTGTTTGTGGAACTTTGGGTGGACATGACGGAGGAACTTGAATGTGTTCCCTTTGTTGGATGGTTGTCTGGTTTTAACCAAGTAGCGGTCCATGATGTATCGCAGCACGGCAGCTTCAGGTAGCCGTGACGATCACCTCACACACAGACACACAGACAGACAGACAGACGGCGGTGTGTGAAGGGGGCGGTGGCGGTGCACGTCAGAGCTTCCGTAAACAATGTTCCGCTCCAGAAAATAATAAGTTGACAACAAACGAGGACAGTTTTGTCCCGTGGAACACGTGTTTTTTTTGGTAATTTTTAGCTAAATTAAGGGACAAATGGCCCGTGACCTTCGATAATTTCCGACATGGGAATTTATCGTTTATATCGTGGGATGACAAATTCTTACCGGTGAGAATATTTTTGATGATAAATCATAAACGATAAAATATCGCACATTCCTAGTTTACAATGACTTAAACTTTGAACTCTTGCCGTATATCACGTGACTCTACACACACACTCTATTGGCTGATCCCAACAACAGCTCTAGGTAAAGTTCAATATCAACAAGGAAATTGTAAAACAATTACACCACAAATACAGTAATGAAATAAATGTGAGAGGGATTCTGGTTCATTATTACAAAAGCTGCATTTATTTTCGGTGTCTAAAAGTTTGGAGAAATACAAATTGGATAGAAAAATGTTGTGTAAGATTTTAATAAGATTTTCTTTAATCCTGTTATTAAAACAAAATTTGTAAGGCAGTGTCCAAGCCTTTTCTCAATTAATGTTTGTAAAAATGTTTCCCCAAAAGGCCTTTTTTCTTGGAGATATTTTCCTCTTTTCATGAAATGTATTCCGTATATGTTTGTTTGTGCACTTTCAGTCCATGATATTTAAACCATTTACCATTAGAAGACGTTCCACTCTTAGGGTTTCTTGAAACTGAAGGTGACTTTTCATTAAAAGGAATAAATCATCAGGAATAACTTTGGTTACAATGTTAAATTCTTTGCTAGTAACAGGGAATGATTTGATTAGGAGGAAACGCTTATAGCTTAGTAATGCTCCTTCAGAGTCAAAGAGATCACTTATAGAAATAACACCTCAATCAACCCAGTTTTGTCTAAATATTGTTTTCCTTCTGATCGTAATGTTTTCATTATTCCAAATTACAGATTTGTGTGGGGAGAAATTGTGAGAGTAACATATTTTCCAAGCTTGAAGAGCCTGTTGATAAAATTTACATAATTGTAATGTTAATTTCGGCTATATTGTAATTAGGGCTGGGCGATATGGCCTTTTATAAATACCGCGATATTTTTAGGCCATGTCACGATACACGATATATATCTCGATATTTTGCATTACCCTTGAATTAACACTTTGATGCACAAAATCACACCAGTATGATGATTCTATATGTCTACATTAAAACATTCTTGATCATACTGCATTAATATATGCCAATTTTAAACTTTCATGCAAAAAAGGGGATATCACAACTAAGTCAAAGTTGACATAACTGTATTTATTAAACAGTGAGTGGCTCAAACATAAAATTGTCAACAGAAAGTGCACGTTCTGTGCAAAATTGTCACAGAGACATTTCAAAACAAGACATTAGTGCAGGATGCAACTCACATGGCATTTCAAAACACAAAATTAAAGTGCACTTTTTGTACATAATGCCACTACAATATTTTAAAACAAATAGTGCCCTTTTGTGCATGTTGTCATTAAGATGATGTAGCCAATTGTACATTTACTGTTGGTTAATAAATTTTTTCTCTGAGATTAGTTTCTAGGTTCAAGTGTGAGTTGGGAATGATTACTAAGATGTGCAGAGAATAGACAGACAATTTGTTGTTTATAGAAAATAAGTACCATGGATTTATTATATTACAGAAAATAATAATAAACAAAAGTGGTCTCAAAACAGACTCCAGTTCACCCGCTGGGATTTAGCTCAGTTCATAAGGCCTGGGGAAAAAAAATAGTTCCACTCAAACGAAAAATGAAGTCAGTCCTACCACCCTGGTAGGGCTGAAGTTCGTTGGGTTGGTCCACTGGAAGAGAACCTAATTAAATAAAGTTGATCCTACCACCCTGGTAGGATTGAAGTTCATGCGTTCCTGGTAAGAGGATCGGTGCGGCGGTCCTACCGCTCTGGTAGACCTGCAGTTCACCGTCCACTACGTCATCTCCGTGGGTAGTTCACCATCTTTAGATCCATGGGGGGTTTAAAAAACCTGGCCGATGCAATCTGAGTCGCCTATACAAAGTCCTCCGTTCTGCTGCCGATCGCTCCTTTTGTCAGGTGCAAGGCACAACCGCTGGTCTGCACATTTAGTAAAGTGCTGTCTGCTGAGCACCGGGTGTGCGTGCTACCGTTCATATGCTGCGTTTTCAGCTGCTGCTTGATCGTTTCCCGTATTCAAGCCTTCTCCTCCCGTATCTCATGCTTCCTGTTTATACTAGGATACTGGTCTGTGATTGGCTGGCGTGTGTGCGTGTGGATGAGTGACGTCAGTGCAGTCTATTAGTGCGGTGAAATAATATTGTATATAAATAACTGAAGAGTAGATGTTATAATAAATTTACTTCTGCTAAATATAATATAATTAAATAATATAAATATAATACATTTCTTTATGACGTGGGTTACAATGACATTTCAAAAAAAAAAAAAAAAAAAAAAAGTCCGCGAGTTTAACGGTATGGTCATTTTCAACACCGCACAGACTACAAGCTGCGATATATCGAGTATATTCGATATATCGCCCAGCACTAATTGTAATTACAAGTGAGTAGAAAACGAAGACCACCAAGGTTGTTAAATATATTATTTGGAATAAAATACCAGATAGACTTAGGAGCTTTGAGAAATATAGTTCAAATCAACAAAATTTAACAGTTCAAAACCCCCTTCTTTCCTGGATCCTGAAAGTTTATCTTTTTTTATATCGTGCTTTTTATTTTTTCAAGTAAAGTTGAAAAACATTTTGTTTATTTCTTTAGACGTTGATTCCTGAACAAAGAGAGATCAAGCAGGATATATTACTCTAGAGATACCTTCAGCTTTCATTAAGAGAATTCTTCCAAATATTGTCAAATCACGTTGGAGCCACATGTTCATAATATTTTGTGTTTTCTTAAGTCGTGGAAGAAAGTTTTGTTGTTGTTTAGTTTTCACGTTTTTTGTGATTGACAGTTTTCTTGAATGGTATATTACATACACTCTCACTATCTGAGGTGGCGGTTGCCGGTCGCCCGTGCACCGGTGGGGGGCTTTCCCCCGTGGCTTGCGCTGTCTGGCGGGGGGCGAGGCCTGGGCTGCTGTTCTTGCGCCGGCTGGGGCTGTGCGGTACTGCTGGGCTGTAGACGGTTCGTGGGCTGTGATGTGGTGACACCCCCAACGGGGGCTTGGCCCAGGGGCTAGGGCTCATTGCGCGGGCAGCATCGAGAAAAGACGATCTGGCACGCTCTGGGGTGCTCGGTCGGTGCACCTGGGGGCCAGAGGTGCGACTTGGTGCCCTAGTCAGCTATGGCCATGGTCGTCGTCCCTGGGGGGGGAGGGGGGGGGGCTGCTCTCTCTGCTGCTTCTGTTCCGGGTCCTTCTGGCCTGGTGTCCGGTCCCTGTTGGCTTTTAGGTACTAAAAACTTCTTTTCTCACATCTTCAGTGGTTTCATTGAGGGATTCTGGGAGGTTCAAAAGCTTCAGGTTCCAACGTCAACTGTACTGTTCAGTTTCTTCAATTGTTTTTATTTTGCTCCAGGAGGTGTTGATTCATCACATGCATTTTGTCATTAGTTGTCTTTGTCACATTCTTGTATGGCATTATAGAAATACTTTCCTGTTTAAGTTTGTCGTATCTTCTATTGAGTATACAGCATCAGTGCCCAAAACATTCCGGAGCTCAGGCGAAACGATGCGCACCGAACGCTATCTTGGCTTCCCCCCTTGTTTTGTGTTGTTGTATAACAAGTTAACAGTCAGGATATGACATGTGTGAATTGAAGTTTCTTCTTCTTTTTGGGATTTATTGGCAGTTTGCACTCAGGTGCATTACCGCCATCCACTGGTTACAAAACTGACCGAAAGACTGATTTTTATTAGTCCGGACTCAAAACGCCACTCACTTTGTTCTTCTTCTTCTGATGAGACGCTCAGAGCCCTTTTTTTTTTTTTTAAATGGATCCCAGGGGCCCACCTCTATTTCTGTAAATTTCCAAATTTATGGGGAAATAGTTTTGTGATATATCGATTCAAAGGCAATTGAACATAGATTAGGATTTTATGTTGCACAATTTGGTGCTCTAAGTTTTGCTCGCTTCGAATTCAAACCTCCACAGGGGGGCGCCATCACCACTTTACTCCAAAAAATCTTTTTATCAGCGTTATTTTCAACGCACGCATGCACAAAATATATTTACACGTCACCCATTATAGCAGACATGGGCAACTGGTGGCCCACGGACTGACTTTGTGCACCCCCAACAGTAAGCGCACAAAATGATCCAGAAAATATTTACACAAAACAACTCCAAAACATACAAAATCACTATGACGTAAACAAAATGAAGGCAAAAATATACAGAAGGACTGCAAAAGTACATGTCTGAAAAACAGGAAATGAAAAAAAGACCATTTGAAAAACAATAGTAATATTAAAATTACAAAAATTGGATTTTTATTTCAATTTAACAATTAATTTTCTAATGATTTAATTTTTATAATAGTAATATCTTGAAAAATTATAAAAATAATATTCTTTTAATTATCATTTGATTATAAAAAATGTTAACTGTATTTTTTAATCTAAATTTATGTTTGAGGACGTGCACTTATAGATTACAATTCATTGAGATTGTGTGATGGTGTTTTAATTTGAAAATGAATAGTAATCTAAACAATTATAAATGTAGTATTTTTTTTTCCCTTTTTAATGAATTAACTATTTGATGATTACATTTGTATACTTTATTTCCTATTAAATTACATTTATATTCAAGGACATAAAAGTTTAAAATAAAGTTGTACGAATTTGCGTGATGGTGTTTTAATTTGAAAATGAATATTAATCTAAAAACTTACAAAAAATATTACTAAGTTATTATGTATTCTATTAATTAACTATTTAATTATCAATGTTTTCTACTGTATTTTTGAACTAAATTTGTTTGAGGAAGTGAACGTATTGAATAAAGTTTTTTGAAATTGTGTTTTATTTTGAAAACGAATAATAATCTAAAAAAATACAAATATAGTATTTTTATTTTTAGTTAAAAATTAAATATTTATTGATTTCATTTTTACTTCACTTTTTGTTTTTTAACTACAGTTATATTTGAGACAGTAAACATATAGAATACAGTTGTTTGAGAATGTGTGATGGTGTTTAAATTTAGAAAAAAAAAATAGTATCTTAAAAATGACAAAAAAAATAAACAAAAATGTTTTTAACCAGCATTTTTTAAATGTTTATTTATTTATTTTTTTTCAATTACTAGACATTCCAGGCCACCACGCGTGGGTACACGGCCCCAAGGTTGAAAAACACAGGCGTACAGTTTGATCAGTGCAGAGGGAAGGTGGAGGAAGCAGCAGCAATTGTGAGCGCAGGCGCACTTTGTGTGAGGGAGCAAGGCAGCGTCTGCAAAGGATCAATGTGAACCGTGTCTCAGACACACAGCATAGCTGTGGGTTAAACGGAGCTAGAAGTAGGCCTTTAGCGGCTGCTTCTCTCGCTTACGGCCATACCACCCTGAAAACGCCCGATCTCGTCTGATCTCGGAAGCTAAGCAGGGTCGGGCCTGGTTAGTACTTGGATGGGAGACCGCCTGGGAATACCAGGTGCTGTAAGTTTTGCTCGCTTCGAATTCAAACCTCCACAGGGGAGCGCCATCACCACTTTACTCCAAAAAATCTTTTTATCAGCGTTATTTTCAACGCACGCATGCACAAAATATATTTACACGTCACCCATTATAGCAGACATGGGCAACTGGTGGCCCACGGACTGACTTTGTGCACCCCCAACAGTAAGCGCACAAAATGATCCAGAAAATATTTACACAAAACAACTCCAAAACATACAAAATCACTATGACGTACACAAAATGAAGGCAAAAATATACAGAAGGACTGCAAAAGTACATGTCTGAAAAACAGGAAATGAAAAAAAGACCATTTGAAAAACAATAATAATATTAAAATTACAAAAATTGGATTTTTATTTCAATTTAACAATTAATTTTCTAATTATTTATTTTTTATAATAGTAATATCTTGAAGAATTATAAAAATAATATTTTTTTAAATATCATTTTATTATAAAAAATGTTAACTGTATTTTTTAATCTAAATTTATGTTTGAGGACGTGCACTTATAGATTACAATTCATTGAGATTGTGTGATGATATAATGAATGAACTATTTGATGATTACATTTGTATACTTTATTTTCCTATTAAGTTACATTTATATTCGAGGACATAAAAGTTTAAAATAAAGTTTTAATTTGAAAATGAATATTAATTTAAAAAATTTCAAAAAATATATTTTTCTTTTAATAAAAACTGAAAAGGGGTCCCACAGACCCGAACACCACACAAGGGTTAAGTAAGTGACTGCAAGTAGCCTATAGAAAAGCCTATAGAGAAAAGAAGATGGAGTTTAAAGCAGCGTCTCATTCAGCAGGTGAGTTTATTTTCTTCTTCTCCTTTTTTTTTTTTTTTTGCTATTTCTACAGTCTGTCTATTTTTTCTGTATCACATTCAGCTTTTTGGTGAACATTGAATGGATGGGTTTTATATATGGTAATAAACATGCTTGTACAGATTGTTTGTTTGTGAGGTAATAACATACATGTACTGTATGTCAAATGGATTGTATAGTTATAACATTTATGTATACACATGGATTGTGTGCAAGGTTATAACATGTACAGGTTTATTTACAATATGTACAGCACAAAGACATGATGGTATGAACATGTGAAAACTATGCCTGACAAATGTGAAAAATGTAGTCTGTAATTCTTGGTGTGTATTAATATTATTGCTGCTAGTGTTGTTTATCATTTATTAATGGTGTTGTTTTTCATTTGTTTCTCACTTTATCATTCATTTGTTGTTGAGTTTACCTCACATCCATGTTGTTCCGCGTGGGTGTGTATTATTATTATTATTATTATTATTATTATTATTATTTTCACTAGTGTTGTCTTAATTTACTATTATTATTATTATTATTCTCTTAATTTCTTTTCTTTATATGCCGCTCTTTGACTTTTTAATTGCTCTACTGGGATGATTAAAGTTTTTTCAGATTCTGATTCTGAATCTGAAAATCATTTGAAAGTTTAATGTTTTTCAGCTTCCTTTAAGAGACCTGGGTTGGATCCACTGTTGCCTGTCCTGTGCATTCTGGACACAAGTGTTCCACACGACAGGCAGCAGTGTATACTGAAACCAACAAAGGAGGCTAAGACATGCCAGTCATTGAGACCGTCTGAATCAAACGAGGACACTCGACTGAGGGATCCCAATACAGCTTGTGAGGAAGGTAATATCTTTGCATTACTATCACACAAGCCCTGACACATATTCATAAAGATATGTTTCCACCTGATCCATCCTGTGGTCTGTGCACTAGAAGTTCCTGCCTACGTACAGTATTAACCAATCTATTGTCTAACATTTCATCCAAAAAAAGATGCCAGATTTTTACAACAACACTATCAGAAAAGCAGTATCTGGGGCAGCACATAATCCCATTTGGGAAATAATGTGGCAAAACTTTTAAGTGTCTGGTAGAAAATGACATGGGATACGTTAAATTGTAAGTGTTTTTCACGAAAGAGAATCAAATACTTTGTATACTTTGATTTTCTTGAATTAATTGTCAAGTTCTGTTTGCTGTAGTCTAGTAGACCGTCACATAAAAGAGAGCCAGGAACCAGGCAGGAAAGCACAAAATAACGAATGGGTGAAAAACAATTGGGTGAAGGATTCCCTGCTCCAATTTGTTAAATTAATCCCCCAAGTCTCCTGTCACCTGGAGGTGAATGTGGACAGAGCCATTTATGGCCAGGGTCGCTTCAAGTCCTTCACCTTTCAGGAAATGTGGCAGTGGTACAGCCTCCACAAGTGCCTTCAAGCTGACCCTCAAGCTGGAAGTGACCATGAGAGGAAGATGGCCCAGGAGGCTTTCTGCTCTGTGCGTCAGTGGCTGGTGATGAAGGAGGACGACATCAGCACAAAGACCATGAAGCGCTTCAGGTTGTACATCCTCAACAAAGAGAAAAAAGAGAAAGAGGTAGGTTAAGGTGACGTAACTAATAAGCAGAGTGCCTTTTATAAGATAAGATTTAAGACTATACTTAATCAGAATCAAAATCAGCTTCATTGTGCTCACACACACACACACACACACACACACACACACACACACACACACGGACCTTTACTTCAGTAAACCGTGCTCTCTATGAACAAAGGTATGACATTACATATCAACACTAAACACAAAACAAGCAGAGACCAAAATGTACAAGACTAAATAATAGAATAGTGCAGTGGTGAGTAGTGCAAAAGATGTTGAAGTAACTTGGTAATAAAGATGTTTGACATATAGGATGATTTACAAAAGGTAGAGTTTTACAGTCTTTACATTGAAGGTATGCATAAATTGATCATTTTGATTAAATAATATATACAGTCTATAGTCATACATACATACATACATACATACATACACACACTGAGCCAGCTCTGACACTGTGACTGTTTAGTGTAACAAACTGTACTTTACAAAAATCTCTCCAGAAAGTGACCCCGGCTGCAGCAACAGCATCGTCACAGACAGTAACACCTCCTGCAGTTACAACTTCCTCCAGCTCCTCAGTCTCCAAAGCTGACGACTCTTGGACAGATGATGCTTTGCTGGTTGAAGCTCTCACCACTTATGAAAGTAAATCCTTTTTTTATTGATTGATATTTTAAAATGATGTAATTCAAAATGTGTGTAGAATTTCAAATATATTATAAATGAAACTGTAAATCTGTTTGGAAAAACACAACCTAAAAAAACATTTGAAGATGGTTGAAGCTCATATTATTGTCATAGTTTTATTTCTGCCTGGATATGGATTAGTGGCTTCATAACCTTGTCCCTCATTTTCTTCCAGCTGCTGTTGAGAAAGAGGCTCAGCCAGACCTTCCACAGACCGCTCAACCAGACCCCTCAGAGACCCCATTTCACCATCACCAGTATGGACATAGTTCATAGATCAATCACACCAAGCCTATCAACATACATGTTTGTGCGAATACTCTAATCTTTTGAAGGCCCCTCTTTCAGCTCCTGGTGGTGAAGTGACAGTTGCAGATTCAGAGCCAAGTGAAGGCACTGTGTCCCCTGCAACACAAGTTGCTCAATCTGAAGTAATACATTACAGTACAATACAATACAGTTTAATGTACCCACAGCTCTGGTTGGTTAATGAAGGATTTGTCTTTGTTAAAACACCAGGTGTGATTTGAGGGCTGCCATAAAATGTGGGAGTCTGACCTCCATGGGCTTCCCAGTGCATACATCAAGTGGCTGAAAGATGATTCAGAGAAAGGGCTTATCCAGAAGATAATGTCTTACGAGGACACACATGGAAAGGTCAGGAAAAGGATGGTCCTCAAGGATGATAGGAGTGATTTCATCCCCCTGAGAGTCCCGGAGTGGTGGTGGGTGGAGTGTCCTCAGAAGACTGCTTTTTTTCCACAGCCGTTTGTTCTTTTGGAGACCTGTCGGTGTGTGGGGTTACAGCCTTCGCTGTCCCAGGACGGATTGTCCTGCACAAGGTGACAGCAAGGCTTTTCTTTACCGCTGTGGCTATTCCAAAACAGTGAGACATATCTGCGAGATGTCTGGCTGGTACTCTATGCTGACAGAGGTCCTGGCCTGTAATGAATGCCGGAAAGCTGCCAAGGAGTCAGCAACACTTTCTATTGGTCGCTTTTTGGCATGGGATGCAGCCATTCTCAAACAGCCCAGTCCAGCTCATCAAGCCATGTTCCCAGCAGTTTTAACACGGATGTAAGTGTCTAATTTATTTCCAAATACTTTGAATTCACATAAAAACAACAAAACAACATAGTTTCACTGACATCACATGATTGTGTGCTGTCATTTCAGGCGCGGGGTGGACAAGCAGATCATTCGGTTAATGAGGGATCGCACTGTGGGCAACACCATGGCCAAGGTCTGGAGGCAGGTCCAGGAGAGGCACTGTGAGGATTACCTGCACAGAAAAGACCTCTACACCACCCTCCTTAGCCAGCTCAACAAACCTGGTGGGATCATAAGTAAGTCATATTAGACATACAAACAAATGTATATTTTTCACCTGCTGTCCTTAGTCAGGTTAAAATAAATACAACAGGAGGCCATAATGTAACATGAATGTGCGACCTCTGCTGGATCTCTGAAAACACTACAAGTGAGCAGGAGAGAATAAATTAATACTTACTTTAGTGACATACTGCTACAGTTTAGTCTAAAGAAACAATGTTTATATATTTGTATGTCTCTGTATCTGTGTGTAATATTAACATCCACCTCTGCCTCCAGGAACACTCAGCCATCAGTTTCAGCGTCCTCCAACAAGAAGGGAACTGCCGTCACCTCAGCTGCTGAGGAAAGCCTTCCTCATTTCTGAAGTAGAGAACATCGAGGACTACCGACTTTTGGCAAAGTCCTCAAATATGACTCCACCAGGAAGGTAACTTTGACACAGGAACATGTTTTATTTAAATGTTTTAGTGTCAGGAAAAACCTGAGTGTGGAATGATGGTCCAGCTGGACATCTTCCACTGGATCAAAAGGTTTGATGCTGCAATTCGGACGGATCACCATGCAAAGTATGCACTCTTTAAGTCTGCCCTCTCTGCTGCGTTCTTCTCATATATTAAAGATGACATGGCATTGTTCATCCAAGCCATATGTGCAGGGCATACTACAAAGTTTGATCATCTGACTGATGCTCAGGTCATTGACTGGCACGTGGGCAAATATGATCTCATACATTTTGTCAGGAGGATCACAGTTGGAGCCCAAGAGACCTTTGTGCGTGTTGAGCGTGTCGTTGACATCCTGAAGGGAGCGGCTGGGATGGACGAGAACCAAGTCCATCTGTTCAAAGATCCATCAGCCATCGACCGGGTCTGGGAGAACCAGCAGAGACACCTGGAATGCATACAGGATCCACCAGGGAGAGACATGTATACCATTGTCAAGTACGTCACACGTAACGATGTGCGCCTGCCATACTACATCACAGTGAGAGGAAGCAACAGCCTGGAGGGCTTTCACTCCTTCCTGCCGAGCATGATTCCTGGGCCTCGTTGTGCCGCCGTCCCCTTCCAGGTCTATCTCCTCAGTTGCAATGCACGCTGGAACTCTGACAGGGACTCAGCGAGTGTTAAAGGAAGAAAGAGGAGGAAAAACAGGGTGTATGTGTCTCCTTTGACACACCGCCTGAATGAGAGGTGCCAGGAGTTGTTTGGCGAGTTAGAGGAGGTCAATTACAGACATCCTGTTCCTGCTGGGGACGAGCGGATTGGCTTGGAGTATTTGTTTTCCCAGTCGTCTGAACCTTTTTGCACTTCTAAGCATTACGCTCAGAGCAAAGAGACTCTTCTAGTGGCAGAGGATGAGGACGATGTGGTGGTGGTTGCTGCTGCTGACACGGAGGACTCCATGGAGGATGATGTGGGATACACCTCTGAAGGTGAGAGTGACAATCTGACTCCTCTGAGGAGAAATCTGCATCTCACTGATCGGGTCGTGGCTGCTGAGCTCGACCCCTGTGTGGAGCATGTGTGGGGCCCAAATCATCTCCCTGGATACCAGCATGTAGAACAGCTGAGCAGGGTTCTTGTTGAGATTGCTTTGGAAGAGGGAAAGCTTGCTCTCAGTGAATCTACAAGACAGAGCGTTGTCAGCGGCTGGAACAAGCTTGACCTCCATGATCGCAGCATCAGGAGTTTTGACAGCCTGTACTCGGCACGCTGGGGTAACGCACCAACGGTGAGCCGTCTGAGTCTTCTTTGGTGCAAAAGCTAAAGTTTAGTAAGCGTTACTCAGCCGCTCACGTGGTGGACCCCAGAAAGAACCGCCTGATGTACTGCATCAGTAAACAGCTGTGGCTTCATCCTGGCTGTGGCACAAAGGCTCGTGGGTCCCCGCTCAAGCATAAGATCACCAAACTGTATCAGCGGGTGCAGCAGAGAGTGACAGTGGACGACCCTGAACTCAGCAAACTTGGGATTCCCCTCCTGAAAATCAACACAAAATGTGTTGCTGAGTACATCAAGAGACAGGAGGCTCTGTCAGCCGTAAATGTCACAGACCAAGGTTCTGCTATCCTCTGTCGAAAGCAGAGTATGTCCAGTGCCAGCCCACCCCCCACAGCAGAGCTCCCAGATCAAAGACCGCACACCAGTCGACCTCAAGTCCAGTATGAGGTCACGCCGTCTATGGCGGGAACGATGAATTGCAAACTGAGGCTTGCTACTGCAGTCCATCCTCAGCAGTCACTAGCATCTCAAATCATTTCCACAGCAGCAGGACTCCAGTCCACCCCCCTGTTAAGTCAGCCTATCACAACTGCACACCTGCCAATACCTCCAGCTCTTTACCCCCAGCAACAGCAGCCATCTTTTTTGTTGTCACAACCGCTTTCCTCAGCCAGCTCCCCGGCTAGATCAACTTTGTATAAAAAAAAGAGAGCTGAGCGTGGCGGCACAAACCTTCAGGCAGTGAAACTCTACACGTGTGTGCTTTGCGGCCAGTCCACTCAAGGACACGCAAAATACAAGAAAAAAACTTTCTGTACAAAAACCATGTCATCTACCTCCAGAGGACTGAGTGGCAAGACTTTTGAAATACTTGCAGACTTTAAAAAGGCAATGGACGAGTTTTTGGCCTCGCAGTCCCAGATATTATTATTGTTTCATTATTATTATTTATTTCTAGCATGTTTATTTAACTGGTTTTTTTACAATTATAGGTGTTTTTATTGGTATTATTATTTTGGAGAATTGTGTTGTCATGTTTATAATATATATAACTAAATAATATACAATATATATTTATAATAAAATAAATATTATACATAATATAATATATATAATATTAAAATAATATTAAAAAAAAAATCTCTTCCTCACCCTCCGCGGGCGGTCTCTTATTTTTCTTTCTCCAAGCTTGGGTCCTCTACCAGAGGCCTGGGAGCTTGAGGGTTCTGCGCAGTATCTTTGCTGTTCCTAGAACTGCACTTTTCTGGACCGAGATGTCTGATGTATTTCCTGGGATCTGCTGGAGCCACTCCTCCAGTTTGGGGGTCACTGCCCCGAGTGCCCCAATGACCACGGGCACCACTGATGCCTTCACCCTCCAGGTTTTCTCCAACTCTTCTCTGAGCCCCTGGTATTTCTCTAGTTTCTCATGTTCCTTTTTCCTGATGTTGAAGTCGCTTGGTATTGCTATGTCGACCACAACGGCTTTCCTCTGCTCTTTGTCCACCACCACAATACATATGTATATTGTCAAAAACCACAGTAAATGAATGCCAATGTAGCAGTCTCACAGGTGCCCACTAGATGGAGGCACCAGGGGAGAAGAAGCCACACCCAAGAGAGAGACTACTAACAGGCACACCTGTGCAGCACCTGCTGTGCTCCATGCAGTTGCTCATGCGTCCTTTGGTTGTTACAAATGTAAGTAACCTGCAACCAAATGTTGTATATTGTTTAACCTTGTGTATTATATATTGTTTAATATTACTGAATGGAATATACCTTGCCTTGCAGAACCATGTGGCAACAACTTTGGAGATTAAACTACTGTAAACTGCATTAACTGTTTCCTGATGGTCTGTGGCTCCAGTAAAAACATTTATACATAACATAGACGTACCACAGTTTGAGAATCGCTGCAACTCCAGCTACACTTCACCTTGCTCCAGGAAAGTGCTTTTCTTTCAGCCTCATATTTTCCCACTCATGTGTGAATGGGCTACAGATAACTTTGAGCTGGGCATTGTTTAAAGCTCACTAACCCACTCCTAACCATTGTGTGATTGTGCAGCAGCACCGATCCCGACCTCTGACCTGTCTCTCTTCCTGGAAGCTATAACCGAGCTGACAAAGCCATACTAACAATTCATTTAGTTAGTTAACTAACCCTAACACCCCTTCTCTTTCAACTAGTTTTATTTTATTTTATTTTACTTAGTTTTATTTTTGTTTTGTTTTGTTTGTTTTTTGTGTTTTGTTTTCCCCTCTTTTCTTCTGTTCAGGTACCAACTGATCCCAAGAGAGGTTGCCAGGTGTTTGGAGACTACCCTTCCTCTGACAACAACCGATCATCTGCACGATATTCGCCTGATGACTGCTTGATCATCTACAATGCTGACCAGAGGTGGATCAACCAGAGGTGGACCGGCCCTTTCCAAGTTCAGCTGACGACCCACACGGCAGTGAAGGTCGCGGAGTTGGTGACATGGATCCAAGCAGACGATTGTCGACACCAGCTAATTGCTAACACTGGCTGACAACAACAAAGGGGGAACCGACAAGGCCACTGAGTGTGGCGGTGCAGTAACAACTACGCCGTCTAAACTGGCTTCTCAGGTGCGGTGCACAAAGAAGCGTTCCTTTGCCTTGTGGGATCACAGGAGCTGATCCTTTTTCATGAGACACACTCAGTTGGAAAAAACGTTCTAAAACGAGAGCCTAGATCAAGCCCTGAGGACCCTGCCGACTTGGGACTTTTGTTCTTACTTTGCTTTGTTTATAAGCCACACCCATGGAAGGCTTATAGCTAGGTGGAGGGTGGACAACCTCACACCTGGCTGCAAGATGATACAGTCACAAGCCCTTCTGCTGTGATTGAGGAAAACACTCATTCTTCACTCATGATGCCGCCAATCAAGTGGGGTGGTTCTAACCATGGTTCCACTAATCTTCTGGCTATTGGTGACCCCAGTTACCAATGGGACCACTGGACTCAGTCAATGAATGTGAGTGATGTCCTTGATATAAATTGGGATTTTTGCTTATCGAGATGGTAGTAGAGGTTTTGATGTTTGATGATTCATGTCATTGATGATAATGATGACGTTTTTAAAGGTTTTTGCTTATTTCCACATTTTTGTTGCTCTCACAGATACGTATGTCTGTCTGACAAAAAAAGAATATGTCCAATGTACGAAAATAACAATGCTAATGGTTTACCCTGACAGACAGCAAAGGTGGATCCAAGGTTATTCTCTTGGAATATAATAATTTTGTTTCTTGATTTGGTCGTTGATGGCAACCAAAAGTGGGGAATTGTTATTGTTATGGTGACTTTTTGGTCGCTTGCCCTTCCGACAGGATGGAAGACCTTTTTTTGTACCGTTTCATTTAGTTTATTATAGACCTTTTTTTATTAAATCATCATGCTTTGACTGGACTTCATCATTCAACCAGAGCACAAATTATGTTTCCAAATGAGGGCAACTGCAAATTTGCCGTGACAATACGTTCTGGAAGTCACTTGTCAGCCAGTCCAACGACTATCCTGTCTCGGATCAGCTCATCATGCAATTGTTTATAATTACAATGTTCTGCTAGTGCATGCAGGGCAGTGACAAATGCATCTACAGTCTCATTTGGCTCTTGTTTCCACATGTTGAAGCGTGCTCTTTTGTAAACAATATACTTCTGAACTATGAAAAAGTTTTGAAAGCCCTCCTTCACTTTAGCATATTCATGTTGATCGGCATCGTTTAGCTTCATCCCTCTCCCATGCAGTAAATTAAGGTATTAACCTGGTTTTCTTCTGAGTTTGAAGACAGACTGCTTGCTTGCCTGAACCTTTCAAACTTCTGGATCCACTTTGTCCACTCGTTTGGATGGGAGAAGTCGAAGGCCTCCGGTGGTTGGATGCTGAATGTAGCACTGGGTGCGCTAGCCCTCCTGGTAACGCCGACCCGGCCCTGCTCGTCGTCACTGTCACTTGCCGTAGCGATGCTTTCTCCTCTCTATCTGCTGAAGACCGCGATGGAACCTTGGTTTAGGTGCATCCCACTTCTGACACCATGTGCATCTTCTATTCTTTGGAGGAATGTGTACAACAGTCGGACTGCGTGTCATCACTTAGGTACTTTATTTTTTTTACACACCGCACCCCGTGACTCTACACACACACACACTCTATTGATTGATCCCATCAACAGCTCTAGGTAAAGTTCAATATCAACAAGGGAATTGTAAAACAATTACACCACAAATACAGTAATAAAATAAATGTGAGAGGGATTCCCGTTCGTTATTACAAAAGCTGCATTTAATGTCGGTGTCTAAAAATTTGGAGAAATACAAATTGGATGGAAAAATATTGTATAAGATTTTCTTTAATCCTGTTATTAAAACAAAATTCTTAAGGCAGTGTCCAAGCCTTTTCCCAATTAATGTTTGTAAAAATGTTTCCCCAAAAGGCCTTTTTTCTTGGAGATATTTTCCTCTTTTCATGAAATGTATTCCGTATATGTTTGTTTGTGCACTTTCAGTCCATGATATTTAAACCATTTACCATTAGAAGACGTTCCACTCTTAGGGTTTCTTGAAACTGAAGATGACATTTCATTGAAAGTAATAAACCATCAGGAATAACTTTGGTTACAATGTTAAATTCTTTGCTAGTAACAGGGAATGATTTGATTAGTAGGAAACGCTTATAGCTTAGTAATGCTCCTTCAGAGTCAAAGAGATCACTGATAGAAATAACACCTCAATCAACCCAGTTTTGTCTAAATATTGTTTTCCTTCTGATCGTAATGTTTTCATTATTCCAAATTATAGATTTGTGTGGGGAGAAATTGTGAGAGTAACATATTTTCCAAGCTAGAAGAGGCTGTTGATAAAATTTACATATTTTGAATGGTAATTTGGCTATATTGTAATTACAAGTGAGTAGAAAACAAAGACCACCAAGATTGTTAAATATATTATTTGGAATAAAATACCAAATAGAATTAGGAGCTTTGAGACATTCTATTTAATCTTAAAAGTATCGTTCAAATCAACAAAATGTATCAGTTCAAAACCCCCTTCTTTCCTGGATCCTGAAAGTTTATCTTTTTTTAAATCGTGCTTTTTATTTTTCCGAGTAAAGTTGATAAATATTTTGTTAATTTCTTTAGACGTTGATTCCTGAACAAATAGAGATAAAGCAGGATATATTAGTCTAGAGATACCTTCAGCTTTCATTAAGAAAATTCTTCCAAACATTGTCAAATCACGTTGGAGCCACATGTTCATAATATTTTGTGTTTTCTTAAGTCGTGGAAGAAAGTTTTGTTGTCTAGTTTTCACGTTTTTTGTGATTGACAGTTTTCTTGAATGGTATATTACATACATTCTCACTCTCTGTATCATGTATGGATAATATTTCACATTTACCTATGTTGAGTTGTAAGCCTGATGCTTTGGAAATTATTTTAATTAATTGTATTGCTGGTTCAATGTGGTGTTTATCTTTTAAAAACAAAACCGTATCATCCGCCAATTGCGTAATTCAAATTTCTTTTTGAATTATTGATAAACCTTTAATTTTAGAGCTGTTTAAAATTTGTAATGAAAGGAATTCTGTTGGGATTAGTAAAAGAATTGGTGAAATTGGACAACCTTGACGAACAGATCTATTAACAGGGAATCTTTTGGAAGTGCTCGGGTAAATCATTAAGTTACTATTGTTATCTTTGTAAAGCATTTTAACAATTGAAATGAAACTTCCCCCAAAACCCATGAGATCTAAAATCTTGTATATAAATGGATGTTTCAGAGTGTCAAATACTTTGTAGAAGTCTAGAAAAATTATAACTACCTCTGAGTCCACATGTTCAGAATAATCAAGCAAATCCAAGATTAGTCTAATGTTATTACTTATGTGTTGATTTGACATAAAACCTGTCTGTGTTTCATTCATGATTTCGCCAAGATCTCTTTTATGTGTCTGGCAAAAACAAGTGAGAATTATGTATAATCAATATTTAGGAGAGTAATTGGCCTCCAATGTTCTATGCATAAAGAATCATTGTTTGGTTTGGGAATCAAGCTTATTAATCCTTGTTTCAGAGTGGCTGTCATTTCTTGATTAGCAATGCAATCTTTGTACATATTCATTAATGGGAATTCAATAATCTCCCAGAAAAATATAAAACTCTGACTAAACCATCAATTCCAGGATATTTACCTTTTTTCTAATGTTTTAGGGCTTCAATAAGTTCAAAGTTCGAGAGAGGTTTATCACAATTCTTCTTGAAATGATCTGAAATAGTAGGGATAAATTCTTTGATTGTATTAAAAAATTCCTCACAGTGTTCTGAATTGAATTTAGATTCATATATTTTTTTATAGAATGAACAAACATATTCTGAAATGTCTTTAGGATTAGTGTTTAAGTTGTCGTTTATTTTTAGTGCCGACATATTCTCTCTTTTTATTACGTTTTTCAAGTGCAAAGAAATAAGTCGAATTTTGTTCTCCATTTTCCAGCCATTTAGCTCTAGATCGTTTATAATTTGACTGCTTCATTATATAATTTATCCATTTCTTTTTAGAGTTGTAATTTTTTTGTTTGCTCTCTTATAGAAAGATTCTCTTTATTTAATAAGGGCTTTAAACTATCCATAACTCCTCTTTCTTTTGCATTGTTAATTTTCTTTATTTCTTTGCTACGATGAATAGCAGTTTCTCTAATTTTGAATTTGAAATATTCCCATTTTTGAATATTATTTAACTTTTCATTATTGAAAATATTTAGTGCATTTTGTTTCACAAAGTGTTGAAAGATTGTATCTTTAAGTAAGTTTTTATTTAGCTTCCAGTTTCCTCTTAGATTATTATTGTTATCTTTGGAACCAGAAACGAGAATCAAAATCATTTTGTGATCAGATAATGGAGCATGTAAATGTGAAACCTCAGATATAAATTGTATACAAGATGAAGATGTTAACCATGAGTTTATTCTAGAGTGTTGAGTGTGTCTAGCATTACACCAGGTAAATTCCTTACAGCTAGGGTTAAAAAACTCAATGTCATTCACAATGTCTGTCACAAGAAGTTTTTCAGTTTGGTAAAATGTAGCTTTAAAACAGAAGTTTTTAGAGTTTTTTTCCAGGATTCTATCTATTGAATCATTGGAGCATCATTATAGTCACCTCCAATAATTAGTGTGCATCTTTATGTTTCCTTGTTGATACTCAATTTTGGAATAAATCTGATAAAACATATTTTTAGCTTGAGTTACTCCATTGTGACCATATACATTGCATAGTATGAAAAGAGAATTGTCTAGTTTGAATACAGTTATAATCCATCTGCCATCTTTTGCCATGAGTTTCCAAGACATTACCAGTAAATTTATTAAACAAGAGACATTCCTGCTGGGATGACGTGATCCCTGGAATGCGATGCCAGCGTAGTGTCTATCTCTGCCTAGCATAGTCATGTTTTTTTCAATAATCTGATATTATACAACAAATACTTCAACGTCCATCTCATCATGAGTACTTCCTCAACCAAAGACGCTTGGAAAAGGGAGGCTGAACAGTCACCTATAAAGAGAAACTAAAGAATCTGCCATCTCGAAGGAAGAACTGGATGCAGCCATTGCTAACGGCATTAAGCTAGCGCTTGAAGATCAAAGCGGTGTACTGGATTCAGCTGTTGCCTCCGCCATTAGGGATGCTGTGGATTCGATCCTGGTACCAGCTTTACATGACATGCGAACAGAAATACAAAAGACTGCTGAAGCCGTGAATGGCTTTACCAATGAACTCGATAAAGTGAGCAAGTCTGCTAAGAGGACCCAGGACCAAATGGATGCTGTGCAGGCCGCTGCATGGGAATATAGGCGTTCGCTTAGCGAGCTAAAGTCGCAGCTTGACCTCCTTACCACAAAGTTGACGGACCTAGAGGACAGGGGGAGAAGGAATAACATAAGGCTGGTCGGCTTTGTTAAGGATTCAAGTTGGACCCCAAAGCAGAGACGGAGACAGGAAAGCTTTAAGAATTATTTTACAAAAAAAAACGAAGTGGCTGAGGTGACGGAGGCTGGCTGGGAGCGGACGGACCCAGGAACGCAGTGAGGCACAGAAGATATCCTGAGCAAAGGAGGAAACAGGTAAGTATCAAAAATCCTTAGTGATCAAACAAAACAGCTCTAACAGTACCGAGCGTGACGGAATTTTCTGGCAGCGTGGAGAGGACTGAACAGAGCTTTTGTATCAGGCTCATCAACAAGGATCAGGTGTGCCTCGTTGCTGCAGGTCTCAGCCACGCCCCCCGTCACCCAACAGCCCTGTAGAGAAACAACCCCCCCCCCCCCCCCCCCCCCAAGGGACGCCTCCTGGCGGCCGACCCAGCTTAGTGGGATGCCCAGCATAGAAGTCCCGGAGGAGAGCAGGGTCCAAGATGAGGGACCGGGAAACCCATTCTTAATCATAAATTAGCTTTTACATCCATATATTGTCCAAATGAGCCTGATAGAGACCTTTTTATTTTCATTGGAAACACACTATTAGAACAAAATGATTGTTCCCTTGTAGTGGGGGGTGATTTGAATGCAGTCCTTAATCCATCTCTTGATAGATCAAATTCAGATGCTACTGCCAATCTATCATCTAACCTGCTGAATACACTTATTAAAGATCTTGCTTTGCATGATCTTTGGCATATACAAAATGCTAATGCAAGAGATTATACATTTTTCTCTGCTAGACACAAGACATTCTCCCGGATAGATTATATTTTTCTCAGCCCAGCTTTAATTACAGAATAATACAAATTAACACAAATTTATTCATCACTATTTTACCGAGACTACTGTCCGATCACTCTGCACTACTGTGCAACATTGATTTACCCAATATTAAAATAAAAGCACCAAGGTGGCGACTAAATACTTCCTTACTAATTAACTCAGGATTTATCATTTCACTTAAAACCCAATTAAAAGAGTTTTTGGACATTAATACACAAGAGTGCTCTAACCCACAGATATTATGGGAGGCCACAAAGTGTTTTATCTGTGTTTCTGTATCTCATTGTCTTCAACTCTAGCAAAGACAAGAGTTCGACAAATAACAAATTTTGAAAACAAAATACAATCAATAGAGACTTTACAAAAAAATAACTTCACAGAGGTTCAGGCCAAACTACTGACATCTTTAAAAAATTATTACAACACTGTTATTCACAACATTCACGATCTTCGACCAATACAGGACTTAAGAACACATTTCTCACTGCTTTCACTTACTTTGTTTATTTTCAGCTAAGATCAGCCCTAAAAGCTTATGGAGTTCCCTGGAACTCTCCCCTTT